>NW_010301545.1:0-24041 GCF_000700745.2 Antrostomus carolinensis
GAATATTGTGAGTTGGAAGGGACCCACAAGAATCACGGAGTTTAATTCTTGTCCTAGCATAGGACAATCCCAAGTTTCAGACCATATGTCTGAGGGCCTTGTCCAAATGCTTCTGGAATATTGTCAGGCTTGGTGCCATGAGCACCTCCCTGGGGAGCCTGTTCCAGTGCTCCACCACCCTCTGCCTGAAGAACCTTTTCCTCATGGCCAACCTCACCCTCCCCTGCCACATCTTCCTGCCATTTCCTCTGGTCCTATGGCTGGTCGCCTGGTAGAAGAGACCAGCGCCTGCCCCTCCTCTTCCCCTTGTGAGGAAGTTCTAGACCGCGATGAGGTGTCTCAGTCTCCTCCAGGCTGAACCAACGGAGCAACTTCAGCCTCTCGTCATATGGCTTCCCCTCTAGACCCTTCGCCAATTTAGTGTCCCTCCTCTGGACACTCTCCAGTAGCTTTATATCCTTTTTATACTGTGGCGCCCAAAACTGCACCCAGTACTCGAGGTGAGGCCGCACCAGTGCAGAGTAAAGCAGGATGATCATCTCCCTTGACCAACTCGTGATACAGTGCTTGATGCACCCCACTAGATGTTCTTTAAAGTTCCTTCCCAACCTAAACCATTCTATGATTCTATGAAAGATACTGAAAAAGGCTTCAAAGCGGGGGAAGAGAGTGTGCAGGCATGTCAAGGAAGGTGGCATTTGGCCTTGGAGCTGAGTTTACAAAGTGCAGGAAGACTGGTATGAAGGAGATATGGCTGTGCAAGGCTGGAAGCCACCACAGCGCTGCTGCTCCCATGCCCCGTAGTGCAGAGCCTGCATGGATGCATGGCGGTGTGGGAGGGCTGCTGCCTCCCTGCCTCCTCTCCAGGTGCCTCTGCAGGGGCTCACCCCTCTGCCCCATGTCTTGGATGCAGCAGCGTTATCTGTAACTTAGCCTCATCCAACCCCATCCAAAAAGCTTTGTCATACTTTCACAAAAATAGAAATCTTTTTCTTACTACTGTTGTTACAGCAAACTCTGATTCCCAGCGAGCCTGTCAGCAACTCTTACAAGGCACTAGCAGCTGTGAACAAGGGAAAACCTTCATATCAGCTGTCCCTTTCTTGCCATCCCTGGGTGTGCAGAATGCCTCTGGTGCGGAGCAGGACACTGCTGCTGCCTGGCTGGTGCCGGAGGGGAGGAGCGAGCTCTCTGGGCCAGACCCAGGAAAGCTGCAATTTCAATGCTGGAGCACCTGAGCTCCAGGGTGACATTCCCCCTCCAGACCCCCTCCCCTGCCCTGAGGAAGCATCTCAGGTGTGGTGCTGCCACGCAAACATGAGCTGCTTTAAAGCAGAAGAGAAGAGTTTTGTAAGGACCCTCTTTGGGGTGTTTTGTCCTGTTGAGGGCAGGCCATAGTGAACTTTGATCTTGCTGTCTGGTTCCAGGACTGTCGCAGGAAATAGGTTCCCAGTTCTCAGGATGGGGTAGAACCACACATTGTGGAGACCGGGGACCATTTCGGCCCGAAGAGTGTACAGCCACCCAGCAAAGCCTGGCATGAAGACACTGCTCTTTGGGCATCACAGGCATCCTGCAGCCATCTCCCTGACGCTGCCTTCCCAGTACAGCACAGTGGCAGGAGAGGGCCAGAAGAGTCAGCTTGTGTCCCAGCTGCTTTCACAGACCTTGACCAGCTCCAGCAATTCGGAGCATGACTCAGGCTCCTCAGCAAGGGAATTATCTACACCACACTCATGCTTAGACCACTGATGCAGAAGAGCTAATCACCCTCCAAACACCACAGAAGTGAGTGATGCTGCCCACTTCATGGCTACATTCTCAAACAGGTTTCATATAAAGATAGAATGGTTTGGGTTGAAAGAGACCTTAAAGATCATCTAGTTCCAACCCCCCTGCCATCAGCAGGGACACCTTCCACTAGACCAGGTTGCTCAGAGCCTCATCCAACCTGGCCTTGAACGCTTCCAGGGAGGGAGCATTCACAACTTCTTTTTTGCAGGGATGAGGATGTTTTGTGATGGCAGGGGATGATACTGTTGTCCCCACTCATTGGGATTGTTCTGCGGATCAAACCTAGCTTAGGAGGAGGAGGAGGAGAGATGCTTCACAGCAACTGCATGTGGGCACATCACACCACCCGCCACTGCTGCTTGCAAGAGGAAAGTGATGCCCCAGCAGAGCAGGGCTGTGATGTTTTGCTGCCTCCCTTTGTTCTTCAGGCAGAGCGTGGGGGAGCAGATGGTGGCAGAGCTGTCCTGCCTGTCTTTGCTTAAGTGAGCATTAGGAGGCTGAACAGTAAAGGTTTGGAAGAGCAGACGAGGCAAAGAAAATGGGGAAGCTGATCCTATGGGTTGAGATGAGAGGGTTCACAGAAGGAGAACTCTCTCCTGCTTGTCTTCTGAGCAGAGAGAAGAGGCACGTTGCTTAGCTATTTGTGTGGGAGGGACTATGTTGGTAGCTAGCAAATTTAGACATAAATAGAGAGCATCATTAATGAGATTATCTGATGGAAAAATTAGAAAAGTGTGCTGGTGTTTCCCAATGTTGGGGCTCAGAAGAATGTATGTGAAGATGGGATCTCAAAATAGAACAGAAGCTTCCAGTGTCCAGAACAGCCCTCTGAAAATTTTTCCCCCTTGCTGCCAAATCCTGGAAATTTCTAAACAGTGCCTCCTCGTTGGGCACAAAGTCTGTCCTGGTGCCTGTGGCTCACCCAGCCTGAGCTACTGGCTGCCTAATGCCTGCCACTTGTGTGCTGGCAGCCAGAAACAGGGACAGGAGGAGCTCCCATAGTATTGATAGACAGCCCTGTAGCTTCATAGCCTGTGCCGTGCTCCTTCACTTCTAGCCCTGTTCTGTGAGTCACACAAGCCCTATTGGTCCAGCGTTGCCCTGGGGGAACTGGGCAGCTTCGACCCATTGCTCTGAGAGTGGCAGCTCAGTGAAATGCAGTCATGCAGCTGGTGCAGGGTGGACTGATGGCCTCATTTCTTGCAAAGGCCTGAAATTCATAGAAAGCTATCAATAATTTATTTTTTAATGGTTTTCATTGGATTAATTTTATACAGAATCAATTGAAAGCACTTTATGACAGCATATGTGATATTTGTTAGAAGTAGATCTGTTAGAAAAGAGTTCACAATATTAAAATCTACCTCCTTGGTCCCATGGGACCACTTTGTCCCTGGCACTTAAATATTCCCAGTTGACCCCATGGGACCACTCCATCCTTGGCACCCCTCCCAGCAGTGAAGCATTGCAAGCCGCTGTATCCGGGTGTGCATTTCTTCGTGCGTCAATACCATTGCATCATGGAGTGAGACAGTTGTGTAGTGGCATGATCAGAGACCAGCTGCTGCTGAGAGGGACTGTGTGGTCTCTTCATTGATAATATCTCCTGGGTGCAAAGGCTGCAGCAGCATGAGTGGCATTTGTCACCTGGAGATGTAGCATTGCTGAGGCTGTAGTGAAGCATTTTGAACTTGCAGTGGCTTTTGGATGCTTCCCCTTCTCACCACTTCATTTGACTGCAAGACCCAAAATTGTTGTATATCCTGGAAGGAGCCACTCTGCCTCAGTTGCAGCGACAAGCAGTGTGATTGTGCTGTGCTGCCTGCCCTGCCTGCTGCCTGCCTGCCATGTCTGGGAGCCACTCTCCATCTTTGGGAGCAGAGAAGTCTCCAGGCTGGAGCTAAGCTGGAGGTTCCTTGGGGAGACTGTGGATCATCCTCTTCCCACTGTGCAGTGCCACCCTCTCCAGAGGGTTGTGCAGCCCAGGAAACAGGCTGTAACCACCTCTAGCACCTGAACCAGAAGCTGGAGAGACCGATATCATCCACCTTGTGAATAGATCATAGAAAAGATCAGGTTTAAAATACTCTAAACGCCTCCTTTTAAATGTCTTTTCTGCATTCACGTTGCAATGATGACACCATACAGGTCACAGTAGTTTGTATCATGTTCATAAATTTATTACTGGAGCCTAGTTATTAATCTTTTAATCTTTAAAAAGAAATTTAATCTTTTAAACAGCTTTTAATAAATGGAGGAACATCCTTTCTGTAACTGAAGCTGTCCTAACTTTGGGCTAATTTACTTTAATGAATGTCTGAGCTTGGATTTTGTTTGTTTTTAAGAAAGCTAACTAACCAAAACTTTTCTATTTTAGTGATGTCCTAGGAAAGAGTCGAGTAATGCTTCCTTCCCTATTCCTGATTTCCTATTAAATCCTTTAAACATCCAGCCCATTCTGTTCCTGTGCTTTTAGTTGCAGTTGTTCCAAATCTTATTATAATTGTCTACTATACCTCCTTCCCCCAACGTTTTTATATTTGGGTTGATAAGAATTTGGGTGTACTTTGGCGTTTTTTAACAGTGAATTAAGCTTTGCAACAACATCTCTGAAAATTTAAACATTAAGATTTTTAGATGCTTTTCTAAAAGACATGCTACCACTGAAGCAGGAATCATTTTGAGGAAGTCTGATGGCCTGCGTTGAGGAAGATGTCAAACTAAATAATCGTAAAAGTCTCTGCTGATCTTGGAATCTATGACTCTGTACTTCCTGTGATTTCTGTAGACCTTTTTATGATGGTGGTTAAAATCAAATAGAAAGAGCAATCTGTCCATTCCCTCCTCACTGTTGCTAGACCCTGTTTCTCACCTTGTTTTGTAAACGCAGATACAAATGGTGCCATAGCAGCATGGGGATGAGATGAGAAGGTAGATTTTATAATCTCAGAAGAAGGCAGTATTTGTTCAGCTGCATGTTTCCACACGCAGAGAGGTATGGAAATGTTTGGTGTTACTGCAATCAACTTTCCAGTATAGGGGTGTCCTGTTATATCTCACTGATTAATTAAGATGTCTATTACTTCCTGGGGTTCAGCGATCAAACTGTACTTGTGCTTCAGAAGCAGAACGTTTTATTCAGATGTTAAACCTTAATCCATTTGAATTAATATGAACAAGATGCTCCTTATCCCAATTTGGTTTTTAAACTTTTATAGTCATAGGATGAAGTTAACATACATGCAAGAAAATTGCTGTGGATCTGGATTGCTCAGTTTTCATTTCTAATTTTGAATTGTATTATGTTTTCACAAACTACTATTTGAATTGATCATTGTTTTTAGTAAAAAAAAGCCAGGTTACACTGTTTATATACCTTGGGGTGGAGGGAAGAGAAAGAAACTCTTGGGTTCTATCCACATACTTGTCCTATTTCTGTCAATTTTGATTTTTCTTTCCAGTCTTATGCTTGTGGCAGCTTCGTAGTGTAAAGGCAGTTATATTGTTGGACACCTTAGGTACAAGAATAGCAGAACACAGTTCAAGTAGAAGATTAATTATTTATATAGAAAGGTACCAGTTTTGTTCAGCAGTAATATATTAAAGAGTTGACAGTCTCTTCAGAACACACAAAGAACTTATTCTGTTGACGTAAATCTGCGTTCTGAATTTCTGATCTGCAGTAAAATGTCTAATGTCTTTCATATTTCAGTAATAGATTGTTGGAGTTAATCCCTCCTTTATGTAATAGTGCTACACTTCTTTTGAGATGTTTAGATTTCAAATATTGGTTCCTTCTTATTCAGAACTCTGCTGATACATCACCATTGCTGTGGTATGTATCATTTCATCCCAAGCACTTTGAAGAACTTTGTTCCTTTTAAAAGGTGAACAAGAATCAACACTGGAAATGACATATTTCATTTCAGTTATTGTACTAGGATGCAAATTGTGCTTCTTACAAATGTATCTTATGAAATAGCCCCCTACCTGTTCTCCCTCCCTCTGCTTTTTGGCTTTGGATTCTTATTGAACTTGGGTAGCACAGCAGTCCCCTGACGTCTATAGATTTTGATGTGGCTGAGCGCAGAAATTAGTTCAACACAACCGTTTCTGGTTTTCTGGTGTCCATTGAGGAGGGCTGTTCATGTTTGCACAGCAGCGTAACTGTGTGCATTTGTTTCTCTTTCTAACAGCTTTGCATAGCTAACAACATGCCAGCAGAGCATCAGTCCCTTCCTTTACTCATGTTAATGACTGACTTTTAAATCTTCTCATTAAAATCATAAAGTCATCTGATTGCTAATAGATTACACCAACCTCATTGGCATAACTCAACATTTGACCTCCTAATGGCCTTACCCATAAGGGAATAAAAGGGCATCTGTGCAAACTGCCTGTGACACTGTGTTTCTTTTTCAGGGTTTATGACAGGCCTCAATTAGCATGGTCTTCTCAGCCCAAGACTGATAAAGATCTTGCCTACTGGAGAAGACGAGGACAGGACTTCAGCGTGCTACTGGGCTATTCCCAGAAAGGCAGCGTGGAAATGAAAGGCCTGGCTGCAGCCCTGGGGGCTCCCCGGCACCCCAAGGAGAGTCAGCTGAAGGTGGGGATGGGCGCAGAGTATGTCAGAAGAAGTGGCTTGCAGGAGAGCTGCGAAGTGCCCAGCGACTACAAATGGCAAAATCTGGGAATGGAAAGCTGGAATCAGCCAAAAAAGATAGGGAGGCAAATGTCCGATGGTGACAGGGAGAAGCTGCTTCAAGAGCTGTATTCACTGACTCTGGGAGACAACGTACTGAGTGCCCACAACAAGGGGAAATCGCAGTCCTTGCCCAGGGTCCTTTCGCCAGAGAGTATGAGGTGCGTAGAAATGCCCTCCCTGACCAACAGTAACAACTCGCTCAGCGTAACTAAAACTCCCTCCTATCCCCCAAACAGACTGAATGTGGAACCAGCCAAGCACCACGAAACAGTAGGCCATTTCCTTCCCCTGGTGAAACCCAAGTATGGGAGACCTCTCAAACCTCCGTCCTATGAACTGCAGAGGCAGACGAGGGCACCTGTGGAAACTGTGGGTTTCCAGGACCACTACCAGAAAGACGAACCCATCCCCTACTTAACCAAAGCTAATGAGCTAAGGCAAGATGCTTGCATTAAAGACTCTGGTTTGGAGCCACCAGTCTATGTACCTCCTCCATCTTACAAATCCCCATCTCACCAAAATGTGACCCCACATCCCCTCAATGAAGTGCCTAACAACAACATGTATGCCAGCAGTGATCAGCAGGGTCCTGTGGAGCGGGTTGTCCCCTGCCAAAGACCAGACATGAATACTTTTGAAGCAGGGGGTGACCCTTGCAAAGACAACCATATTCCTCACGGGAAGCAAAGCCATGCGAGGCGACCTGCTGACTACCTGCGTTCTGTTCAGTATATTCCCTTTGATGATCCTCGGATACGACATATTAAAATTGCACCACCGGAAGGTCTGCAGGGCAATGCTAAATGCACTGAAAATGCACGTAGTCCCAGTTCTGGTGCTTTGCAAGAGAGAGATCTTGAAGTACAGTACAACAGTGCCTTCTTAGATGCATCAAACTTGTCTGAATCTGCAAAGGGAGAAAGAACTTCTGACACCTCTACCCATAGCAACAGATGGTTGGCACCATCCATCCGAGATCAGGAAAATTGTGCCTTGCCAGACCAAAGAGATAGTTGTAGCACAACTAATCACAGCCCTCGAAACGAAGCCAGCACAGAGTACACAAAAGGCAAACTTTCTGTAAGAAACTCACATATGGACAGCACCTGTGAGACCGTTACAAAAGTGAAAAAGTTTGAACCTGGAACTGGGATGCAGAGCAAAAAGAGTTCAAAGAAAAAAATGAATGAAACTATATTTTGTTTGGTCTCTATCCCAGTTAAATCAGAATCCAATCTGCCAGATACAGATAGGAACAACAACATAACCCAGAGCCCTGATAAGAATGGGTTTGATAACAATGGGGCTTTGCAAGAACAAAGTCTCTTAAGTATGTCTTCAACAGACTTGGAGTTACAAGCACTTACAGGAAGCATGACCAATAAAAATGAGTTACAAAAACAAGAGTTGTGGAGACCAGAGGAGTTCAAACAAATGAATGACCTCAGATTTATTCAGCCTGCAAAACACAGAGAGCTCAAATACTCTGGCTCCTGGCCAGGTGATCAGTACAGAGACCAGCAGACACAGACCAGTTTTGCTGAAGAACCTAAAAGCCCACAATTTTTCCATGGTACAAAGCTTGGGCAGCCCAATAGTAACAAACTGCTGTCTCCAAAGCTCCTAGGATGTACAGCATCCAAAACAGGGTCAAAACAGGCAGAGCTGCCTTCTGATGAGAGAAGCTGCAGACAGAGCGCTTATGGCATGAAGGGTCAGATGTACCTCAGCCAGTCTAGCAACAGTGCATTTTCCAGGACTGCCACCTCTGTCCTTCCGGCCCCCTCCCCAAAAGCTCACCAGAGCCAGCCTGTGCCTGCCCAGGAGAGGGAAACCAGCCTTCTTGCCAAGGGAGATATAGTTAAGGGAGAACCAGGTGCTCCCTGCAGGAGTAAAGAGCTGTTTGGGCAGTTCCTGTTGAAGCCTGTAAGTCGCCGACCTTGGGATGCAATAAGTGAGCTAGAAAGTTTTAACAAGGAGCTGCAAGGGCAGGAGGAGAGCACAAGCAGTGAAGAAGATTTGGAAAGTGCTGTGGCTTCTCTGCAGGCAGGAGAAGGAGCCCTTACTCAGAGGAGGGCGTCCAGAAATTACAAGTCGAACCAGGAGCCAAAACACAGTGGGAAATCAGAAATGGTTGTGCCAGAGGTGCCTGTATTTAAGTCAGGAAGAGTTAAAAGTAAGTCTGAAAGTTGGAGTGTGGGGACAGAACATGGCAGTGAGCCAGGCTGCGTTGGCTCTCAAGGCTCCCCACAGCCAGGAGGGAGCAGTGAAGGAGTCAGGCCAGCAGATGGAAGTCTGATAACAGAAATGAGGACGGGGGAAACCAAGAGCAGACCAAGCAAGCAACCGGTTCCCGTGGGCCCTCTCAAGAGAGTTTTGTCCAGTAGCCCAAGCAGTTCGTGTCACAGTAATCCTTTCAATAACCCTGTCTTGCAGGAGATGAGCGAAGACCAGAATTACCTAGACTTTGTTAAATTGAGCAAAGGTGCAGCTCCCTCAAATGATACAGTATTAGAGAGAGGCTCAGGGGAATGCTTGTCACTAACGAAGAGGATCCAAGGGTGCTCTGAGCCGGATTTGAGGTCAGTGGGACTTGATGCAGCCCCAGGACCTGGTGCTAGAAATTCCGATCACTCTTCAAATGCAAATGCAGTGGAAATCCCTGTGAATGAGTCATTGCAGGCAAGAGCTGCAAGAATCTTAGGTATAGATATAGCAGTGGAGTCTCTCCTTCCAGATGACCACATTGGGCCCCATCCAGGCACTAGCCCTGCAGATGGTGCTCAGGACTTTAAGTCATCGGTGGGGAACACAGTAAGTGACAAAGAAGGAAAAAAGGAGGATTCTTATGAAGGCAGACGGAAGTGTGGTTGGACAGAGAGTGCTCTCTTTGTCAGAGTGGGAGGCCGATCTTTATACCCTGATGAATGCCAGACCACTCACCAGGAAGCCAGTGCTAAAACACTGGTGACTGAGCAAGTTCTTGAACAACCTGCGAGCCCCAGCCAAGGTGAGGAGCAAAACTTGGTTTGCAAGTCAGCTGTGTATCAGCATTCGGAAAAGAGAGTGAGAAGCACCTCAAAAGTGATAGAGACGCTCCAAGGCAAGCTCACTTCTCCACCGAGCCGGACTGCCATGGATCGCTTAGTGCGAATGAAAGAAGTTGACTCTGTGTCCCGGATGAGACGTCTGAGCATTAAGAGCGCAGACTCGGGAGAAGAGGTGGATGAGGAGAAGCTGTCGAGGGTACAAGAGGAAAGAGGAAGCAAACTGGCAAGCGCAGGGGCTGTTTCCAAGCGTGTTATCTCTCTCAGTGAAAATGGGTATTTGGGTGGAATGGACAAGAAGAAGACAGACAGAGATTTTTCTTTAGGTAAGACCCTATTATGGGAGATCCAAGTGGGTACTATTTCTTTATGTAATGGGCATGATCGGTTTGCTTATGCCCACATAATGCTGCTCAAATAGTAACAGGCTGTAGGTGGTACTGCCCCTGTCTTGTTGCCACCCCTTTGCTCTCCTTGTGGAAGAGATAACATGAGTGTTCTCTGATCCCATTTGCAGAAAAGTTACTGTAAAACTCACTTGTGATACTGAAACTCATTCACGGAGACTAGAGCACTCCCCAAGGTCTTATCTCTGTCTAACTGTTTCAGGGAACGGCTGGCTTCAAACAGCAGAGTTCAAAGATAGTCATGCTAGTGCCAGTGTTTGGGAACACGTGGTGATTTAATCATAGCCTCTCCTTGAATACCCATTTTTCCCTCTCTAATACTTAAGTAGACACATACTATATCAGAGTTCAGAAGAAACTAAAAATAAAAATCTGATGTTCTTCTGTGAAGCCTCTGGGAAATGGCTGCATTAAAGGGGCCTGGAAAATTCTCTCTCTCTCTCATGAATATTTTCCAGATCAGATGTTGAGAATAACTGTTATCCTTAGGTCAAATGGAAAGTTGACTTTTTCTGTGAACACTTTTTTTTTTTTTTTACTGTTCCTCATCTCCCAAAAGCATATAAACTTGTATAGTCCATATGCATCCCCAAAGTAACACGAGCTGTTCTCTCTCCGAAACGATTTTCATACAGCGTTGTGTTGAACAACTGAAAATCAGTTGTTGCCGTAGATCTGTGTAAAGGGATAAATCTCCCAGGCCACCTGTCTAGTCCATTAAATTAATTGGAGTGAGCAAATGTATGGTGTGAAAGTTGTTAAATTAGTATTAATCTCCTTCTTTCTTTTTCCATCCTCTCTGCAACAGCTGACATTCTACCTTGAAATCTGCACAGGTTATTCATTAAACCTTGTTGATATAAATCTGTTCACAGTTTTCCAGTACAGAGGGACTGAAATTAAATGGAGCATACTTTAAAGTGGATTTATGTTTTTCCATCTGAAGAGAAATATTTGTATGAGTTCTAAGTATTGACTCCTGCAGTCTTGCAGCCTTTCCCTTCATGTCTTTTTCTGTATCCCACAGCTCTGTGTCTGTGCTCTGAACTATATTTCTCTAGACCACATTTAAGAAACAGGCTGATTCAGCTTCCTTGTACCCATCAGGTCTAGTGTGCCCCACATGCATTTCATGGGCTTTCCTCCCTTGGGGTTTCTGCTGGAGTGAAGAAAATGACTGTTGTGGTGACATGACTTCAGGGATGTATCAAACCAGATTGGATGTGTTTTCTTGGAGAGTTATTCTGCAGTAAATTAGATCTAAATTTATCCTTCTTGCTGACAATGCCAGGCTGGTATTCTGCAGTTTTTTCCCACTGCAGCAGTTCCCTTGCAGCCATAACAGCCCTTCCCATGTCTGGATGGCGTGGATGTCCCTTTCTGCTGCACACACCCAGCACCGCAGGGTAACATGCACTCATGGGGTGGGCAGATGTCTCCTTCACTGGCCTCTTCCCATCCAAAGAAACCCTGATTTGTTGATGGCCACAAGATCTTCACCTTACAATAATGGGGCAGGACCAAAGATTCATGTTTGTAGAAAGGCCTGATGTTGTGTCTTCCTCTGTTAACTTTCATTCCAACTTCCAGACTAGCTCACTGAAAGGCAAAATGAGAATCCTGGAAACCTATTGTATTTGTTGCTTTTAAAGAGTACATATTGCTAAAGGCCATTCTATTCGGAGTGAGGTAGGGTGATGTTAGTCTTATGATTTCAGACTGGGCCCATCACAGAGGCTTAGAGGCCTTGGCCGAAACAGGTTTTCACATGTATAGTGTGGCTTGGCAAATGAATAGTCATCTCTCAGAGTAAGAGCTCTGCCGAAACTTAGTGCAAGAAGCTGATCTTACTATGCAAATACTGTCATTAGAAGAACATCTCCAAATGTTCTCAAACACACTGGATTTCTCCTTTGCTGTTTGAAAACTGCTTCCATGAGGCTGCTCATCTGGCTTTGTTTCTGTAGAGAGCGTTTAAAATGAGCTTAACCAAACGTTGAGTAAACATTTCTGTATCAGTGCTAGAACTCCAATGTTTGTGCCCCCAGAAGTGTGATGTATCCTGGCAGTCTGGCCCTTTTGTGTCCTTGCTTTAGGTGCTGAGGGTGTGGGTAAGCTTTCAAGGAATAAACTGCCCCACACAGAGACTCCATGTCTTGTGGCCTGATTTTCTCCCCCTGCCACTCCCTGAAACTGAGCACCTGCAGTTCTGTGGGGAGTTCTATTAGTGCGAATGTGTCTGGCCTTAGGAAAATCAAGTTTCTGAAATGTAAATACATTTTTATTCTGAGGTCAACCTCACACAGAACAGTTCAGAATTTTTGTACGTTCTAGCAGTTTAGATGGCAAAATAAAAAAACGTTCCTGCTTTAGAGACATCTTCCTACACCATCAGTGCATTAAGCTTAGAAAGATGCAGCATTATCCTGGAGTGCACGAGCCCCCAAAAACTTTCTTCCTCTTGATTTTTTTGCATTCATGTGGTGTCTGTTCTTGAAGTTTGGAAATACCAGAAGAGGCTTAGTGACAAGCAGTTCTGAAAACATAGGTGTTGCTGGCACAGATTCCTTTCTTGGCTGTCCTACCAACTTGAGGATAGTGGGCAAGAGAAGCAATAAAGGATCCTGCACCAGGAATCCACCCACTGGGACCAAACACAGAAGTTCTTTCTTAGCTAGTCCCTTCTTGATATGAGTCTGGATGCTGCAGATGGACACTTGCACATGGGAGTAAAAATTTCCCTCTCAGGATTTTTATGCTTGTTTGAATTAAGATGTTCACTTACATCAACTTAAAAGTCCTGAGGGTGAACATTTTATTCCAAAGTGTGATATTTATGTGTGCAACTGTTTTCATGCTCAACTGTTTAAATGCGAGGGCTGTGGGCCTACAGCCTACAGGAGGGAGGGACGTTTAAGGTTAGCACAGATACCCAGGTTGCATGAGAGCAGCAAGTAGCACACAGTAGCACGGTCTGCAGTGCCGGTTTATCCAGGCCCCTGTGTGCCTGCAGACTTCACCATAGGTAGCGCTGGTTCCACATGCCATGACCGTGCATCCCAAGGAGCCTAGGGTGAGTAAGTCAAATGTGTGCATGATGGCACAGGGCAAGCAGATCTCACAAGGCAGAGCCCTTTCATTGCAATCCTATTCCAGAGTCACATGGGTGAAGGAAAAGGCTTATATCTGCTCACTTCATGGCCAACATTGGGATAAATCCAATAAAAAAATCTGACAAAAGCATATCCAGGAAAAGAAAACGCGTGGTCTGTCCTGTGAACTGACAAAAGGTAGTCTGAAAATGAAGAACAATGTTAGTTGTCCAGTGCTTTAGTGAATAATGGTCAAAACATGAGCTACAGTTTTGCAGACTGAAACGAGACAGTTTAACCATAGCGATGCAACACAGCTGTGCTTTCCTGTATTCTGTTAAATTAATCTGAAACCAAGGATTTGCAATGGAATGAAAAGACCCTGATGACTGGATGGCATCATGGCTTCTTCAGCCAGCCTTAAACACCCTGCCAGGATGATTAAAGCATTTGCTTGTCCTTAGTGTTATGTACAAGGAGGAGCAAATCATAATGTCTTTCTCTCCCTTTCAAAGCATCTGAAAACTAGAAGTAATCACTTAGCATTCAGTGTGCTTGTTCCTACCTACTCAAGGATTCCCAAATTCTATCTCCATGCATTTGATCCAAGTTATTCCCAAATTACACTGGTGTAAATACAAAATTTGGGCCAGGAATGTAGCATGTACCTTTAATGCTGTCAGTCTAGTATTAGATTATTTTTAAAATAAGAAGTATGTCTCATTTCTGCAGCTAGCAATGTTGACTAGATTTCACAATGTATTATTGTGTTTTCTTGTTTTTTTTCAGATACATATGACCCCACCAAAGTTGAAAAGGTGTGAGATGAATGAAAAGGAGAATAGAGAGATTTCTGCTCTACTAAGAATGTTTAACTGATTTTTTTCTGGGTGCTTGTTGTTTGTTTTTTGTTCTTTGATGCTCAGAAATTGCCTCCATTTGTGGTGTTCATGGTGTACTGATAATGCCTTTACCACTGCCACTAGGAATTAGCTATTCATATCTGAAACTGTTGTGGAAACCACAAAAAAATCTGACTTCTACATTGGAACCATCTGGCTTTGGAGCATTAAGACTTAATACCTACTGTTGGCAAAGAGTTTTTATCTGAACTCTGTTTCAGTCTTCAGCTGGGATGATGAAATGCATGAAGTGAGGCATTTGAGCTTTCTCTTTGGTGTAAATGTAAACGCGGGAGATTAGTGAAATGATTTTTAAAAGAATGTGAATTTATAAGCTAAACTTCTAAGTATCTACAGTCTAAACTTTGTTTAACTTAAGGGATTTTTGGCCATAAGTAGAAAGTGCTGCTGCACTACATGGGGGAAGGAATGCAAGAGAATGGTAGTGAAGACTGATTGTGAAATGATGTCTGACTTCCAGAGTTTGAATTAACTCGGATTAAATACTTACTTGGCACCTAGAGAGAAGAAAAGCAAAAACCCCAAAGCTTCTAAAAGATGGAAGATTTTTGTAGTACAGTGTACAGAACATGTAATTATAGTAGCTGGCAACTAGTGTTTCAAACCAATGCAAAGTATACCACTGGCTGTTTTGCACTCAGTATTACCTATTTTTGTTTTGCTGTTTAGAAATTCTTTATATGAAAGAACAGTAGCTGGTTTAAAATAGCCCATTTTAACAAAGTAACTATATTTCTTGTTACAGAATACTATCTATTTTTCTATGATGTAAACAATTGCTAACAAGTGGCAAGTATAAAGAAGTATTATTATTATTATTATAATATTTTAAGAAGACTTATCCCTCTGTGTGAAGGTGCCCCAAGCAGATTTCACTTGTATCTCTTAAAGCACACTCCATATTGCCACATACTCAGTAGTGCAAGTATTTTGTTCTGAAAAGAACCATCTATGTATGTATGTATTACAGGGTTAATTTCTATTTTTCCCCCACTTAACCCTTGGATCGTTCTTCTTGGCGCCACTTTCTGAAACACAGCTGAGAACTGTCTGGGCTGGTGTTGCTGCCATTACATTCCAGCAACGGTGATTACTAAAAAGTGGGTTGGGATCTTTGTCCCGGCGTCTCTGAGCAGCTCAGATAAAATACCTGGTTTCTTTCTTTTACTTTGTTCCCTTTTACAGATTATGGAGTTGGATTAGGCCAGTGTATAAAAATTTTTAAAATTGGTTTCATTCTTCCCTGAAGTCGACTGATGTTGGTGGGAAGGAGTTCAGGTGTCTTCTTGACAGTATTTAAATACATGGCTTTAAATATATTTTATCTGCACACACAAATGCATGAATTATAGAGTTTATAATAAAGCCTGTGCATTCTGCTCTTTGATACTGAATTAGCCTGAATAGTGTCAGTGTCTTTACAGCCTTTATGTGTGGTTTTTTTGTAAGTACCTGTGTACTAACATTCCTCTGATGACTTGTTCATGTACTTCACTGGTCTATTTTACTGGCCATTTCTGTTTTTTAGCATAATTTTATTTTTAAATATCTTCTAATTTCTTGAAATATTTTTTCCTAAGTCTGTAATTTGGAAAGAACGATGGGGAGAAAAACTCATCCTGTGTTTTGGCAGCAAGAATTTCTTGTCTGTAACACATGATTCTGTTACATACGGACTATTTAAAGCTTGTTTGAAAAGAAAATGGGGTGTATAATTTATTTTATTAACTCTTGCGCATGCTGTGTAGCAACACTTGTTGACAAACTGTTCCCACCACTCTTACTATATCCACCTTTCTTCATCTAGGACATCTGGGAACCAGTAAATAGCTACAAAACGTGTTCCACCTCCCTCTCCCACCCTAATTCTGCCCATAAAAAAACCCCAAAAAACAGTTCTTAAAAATAACTGCTTCAGCTCTCATCATCCCACTTACTAGTAAAGCTGAGATGCCTGGCAATAACTTGAAATATTTAATTTGTCTTTGATTTCTAGAGAACTGTAAATTGTCCCATATAACCAGTCCTGCTACCTTCAGTTCATGTCTCTGCGGAACAGAGTTTTCTGTACATTTTATTTTCTTCTGATGGGGAGGGGGTTAATTGATTCTGCAACATGTCTGTTTCATCAGTCATGTCAAGTAATTACTTTTCCAATGCACATAAACAGCCAAGATCTTGTAAAAAAAAAAAAAAAAAAAAAAAAAGAGGAGGAGAAGCAGCAACAATATTCAGGGCAGGTTTTATTGGCTAAGAATAAGAAATTAGTTAGTAAGCTTTGTTTTGAAGTAGTATGTGACTGACCAGTGGATGGAGGACTAGAGTTAGTACTGCTTTAAAAATGATGTATTCCTCTAACAACACTGGCTGTACTGTCATACAGACAACCAAGAAATAGATGGAGTACAGTTTCATGAATGATTGTGCCTCAGTGTTTCTACTGTACTCTGAGTGGCCTGGATGGACCATAGCTGAACACCTTTCCAGAAGCCTTTTGCCAGTTGCAAACAGCAGTCAACAGAAAGCTCCTTGTACACCAGATGTAGTTAAAAACCCATAAATGGTGACTTTCAGTGCCTGTCTCAATGGGTGCATAAAACTGTCATGGCAACAGCTGTCCCTGGTAATGGCACTGGCAGGAGCTCAGGGCTGAGCGGATGAGGAGGATGTGGCAGTCTGTTTACAGTGCCTCCTGCAATGCTGTGGTATGACTGCAGAGCAGCAGTGAAGAACTGTGCTAATAGAGTAACTCTCTTTATTCTCAGGAGGAAGAGCAGAGCTAGAACCTCAGAAATCACGTTGTTACAAGCTGTTGTGTATCTAGCTTGTGCTGTTGCTGTATTGCTGCTGCTGGGAAGCTGGGGCTCGATCACCAGTTATCAAAGGGCTTGGTTGGGAAGATACTGGTTTCATGAGCATTCACAGGAATTCATGCAAAAACCCCATGTGGTTTATACTTTTCAAAAATGTTTAATGGGGACACTCCTCAGGAGATGGATAGCTAAAGGGGATCTGCCATCTCCTTCCATTTAACCTGCTGAAATCCAAAATGGACAGGCAGCCTAAGGGGTTAGTGACAGTAACAGCAGTTGCTGGCAGCACTGAGGTGCCAGAAGGATACTCAGCAAGCACAAAGTTTCAGGCTCTTGGCTTCAGTCTAAGAAAGAAGATTCACCTGTGAGCTTCAGGGGCTACTGAATTGTCCCAGCCCAGCTTTACACACCCATCCGGACCCGGAAAGGTGATTCCCCAGCACTGCAGCAGAGGCATGCGGAGAGAGGAGTGCGGAGGGCTGCCAGGGGGAGCGGGTTTGGAGGTGGAAGCATTCCCTCCTGTGGCTCCCCTCAGCACTGACTGGAAGTTTGTTTCCACGCAGAATCGCTATTTTCAGACCCCGCTCCAGCCTCCTTGCTGGAGATATTTTGAACTAAGCAGCAGTGTGGTCTGAGAAGAGCTCTGCAGTGTGTGTTTCAAATCCCACTGCCATCACAGCTACATGGGGTGGGGTGGGGTGAGGTGGGGGAGGCCAAGGAGGGAAATCCCTTCGAACAGCTCAAGATCACTGGTAACTGAAATGCCTGACTAAGCATCACTTGTCAGCTACTAACTCAAGAAGCCTTCCTGAGGCGCAAGGACTGTTGCATTTCATACCACAGGTTTTACAGCAGGTTAGACTTTACTGCAAACAACTGTATCGTGTATCGAAACCATCGAGTTTCCCTTGACCCAGGTCGTGATGTTGGGAGCAAATAGTCGATAGCCTGAAACATCCAATAACTCTTGAAAAACATGAAGGATGGCATATGCTTAAAGTGGTCAAGTACCAGAATTAATCTGTCAGCCTGCGATGATGCGGTCCCATCAAGCTTATTTACACACAAATACTGGAATTTAGTAAAATATTTGTTTGTTTAATATTATAAATCTATATTAATATTTAGGGTCAACATTCTGTTGCCTTTGCCACATGGACAGCCAGCTGAATGTTAGTTCTATAGTACTTTACCTTCTCTTGGGTTAAAATGTTGATATTTTCTTCACTGCCCCTTCTCAAAGGAAAAACTAGTGGAGTGATTGGGAAAAAAGTAGAAGTTAAATGTTCTTGCATCTTAAATGGCAGAAGTTCTTGCAAAGTGGGCACTTTTGGCCAGGTTCAAGATCTGATAGAGCCAAGTGTATGTGAGAAGTGAATCATTACTTGGCAGGAGCCATCAGCTCAAGGAAGAGAGACAAAACAGTGTTAAAAGGAATGGAAAGGACTGACAGCTTGTCAGCCTTGTGAATGTTTTCTGTAAAGCTGTCTGTTTGGAGGACATTGATATTTTCTTGGTTGAGGATTAAACGATCCCCTTATTTCCCTCCACTGGCAATGAGCCATGATGCAGCAGTCCTAATTTACTGGAGTGAGATTTAATTACAAGTGGAGTCTACAAAGCTTAAACTTCTATTCTTCTGCATAATCCCAATAAAGGATCAAGCTGAAGAATTCATGAGATGATGACTATATCATTGAATTCATTAGAAAAGTTGGGAAATTGTGATTTAATTCTTACTCAAACTTGCATGAAAATGTTCACTGCACCTCCCCCTGGGGACTAAATGAAAGCTGTTTACTATCAACTCTATTTTTAAAGAAAAAAATGTTTCAGACAAAGAAAAAGGGAAATCCTGATATCAATAGCAAAGCCCAAAACCACAAGGCTACCTCCCACCCATGCTGAAAAATATGTTTGCAATATGGCTTGCAGAGCTGCACAGCAGGGAGAGGGTGAAGGGAACTGAAGTCAGAATTGACCGACACATGGCTGAGATTAGAAATAAAAATGAAATTTCCCAGCCAAGAGAAACCGCAATAACATACAGATTATAAAGTGAAGGAGGAACTTTCCACCCTCAACAGCAGCAATCTCAGCCTTCTTTTCAGCTCTGGGCCAGCAGAGAAAATAATCAGAACCATTCCAAGAGCCATTCCTAACCTGGAAGGAAAACAAGAAGATATATGTGCTAGACAATATATCAGCATCCTTGTGTCCTTGTCCATATACAATGCAGATAATTCTCCACGCTGACTTTCACGATACCGTGGCCTACCTCCAAAACTAATACTATGTCATTGCCATGGTTTTCTGCACTAACTAGTCCAAATGCAGATTTAGAAGGATAAAAAGAGAGGAAAAAGGGGTAAGTAATTGCAATACTATTTATACGTTATCAGAAGATAAATGTGTTTTAAGAATTGTCTTTGTATTTTTGTCTGCACAATGCAAATACTGTGTTTCTAGGCTTGCGTGTGAACAGGAGGGGTGCTGTCATTCAAGAGGAGACATTCTCCAAATAAAGATTTTGCATGGATATGCTACTCTGTGATGCTGTTGATGTTGTTATCATGGGGCAAAATATCAATGCTCTGATATTTGCATTGCCTTCAAGAAAGATAAATGTATTGAAGTGTTAGAAGGCTGGAGTATTCTCCAGGGGACTGCTGCTTCAAAACCTGACGTTGTGACTGGCTTGTTACACTATCAGGTACAGAAATTGTATTTACTCAAGAGAATTACTTTCCACATCCACACTATCTCAGACTGGCAGAGACCGTAAGTCACTTATTTCCAGGTTGTGTTCTGTTTGCTTGCTACGTTTAGGATATGTTCTGCCTCTGTGTAAGAGTTGATTCCTCCTTTACTGCCCGGCAACCAGCCATCTGCACTGGGTAAACCTACAGTGTCAGAGCATTTTCCACTCCATGTGAGTATTTTCCACTCCCTTTGCAGAAGTTGATATGGCACTGGGATAGTTTACTTTGGCTACGTTGCAGTAAAGAATGGCATGCCCTGTATCTGTGCTGATAGGACTTCAAGAGAGCTAAGTTATCAAGTTAATATTAAAGAAGATATTTTTTTCTTTTTTTTTTCAGGCAAAAGTGTAGGCTGCTGAGGGCTAGAATGTGCAGCTCTGTGTTTTGTCACTGGCTCACCAGCAGGCTAGAACTTACTGTCATGCTCACATATATTGCTGTGTAGGAGCAATGGATTCATCCTGGTACTCCTCACCTGTCACCAACAAACCTGTGGAACAAAAGACCTGACAGATCTGGAAAGGCTGAAGATAGAAATCATTATGGCAGTTTTGCTCTGCTTTTCTTTCCATCATTCAGCCAATTTCATCTCACCATACCCTCTCGTTCCCCCACCTGCTTGAAGTATAAAACTCTTTAGTCCAGCGTAATCCCATCTTCCACCCAATTTGAGTCTAGAAACCAATTTTCCTACTTTTTTCTGTCAGTAGCAGAAGGCATGCATTCAGTTCTTTCCAATTGCTGATGGATGGGTTTTTTTGTTTCTGCTCTTCACCTTAGTTTTGGTGCTTGCATCAATGCACAGATATTGTTCATTACTTTTTCCAGAAATAGCCATATACATAACAGAACTGGCTCATTTGCTGTCAGCTACAACAGGAGGAAGTCCCCCGAGTGCCTAGGAACCAAATCATCCTGTTACCCCAAGACTTGATGCTTTAAAGCAAGGGGCTGGCCATGTGTTGGGGAACCTACACACAGAGCCCAGTAGGAGAAGTGAAGGCATGAGGGCAGAGACCTTTCTGTGCTTGCTCCCACTCCCACACACCCACCCTCTCTGCAAAAAGGGGCAGCTGTCTCAAGCCTCATGCTGGCCCACACCAGCAGGGAGCCTTCTCTCACCTTTGCTCTTGGATGTTACCTGGCCAGCACTCCCATGGCATGCTGCAGGCAGGCAGATGTTCTACTGTCTGCCACCAGACAGGGACAAGGGCTGTCCAACATAGTCTATGCTCCCTCCGGACAAAGCTGCAGGTGCTCAGACTCACCCTGGCCTGCAAAGCAAGTCAGTGGGAAAACACAGGGGTGGCCAAGGGTGAGCAGATGCTGCTCAGCCCTCACTCAGAAGGCTTCTGTCAACCAGGAACACTCCCTGCTGCAGGGCCCTCTCCCTTCACCCTTCTCCAGCACTAGCTGGAGAGCCACCAGCTCACTCACCTTTGCCACACTAGCCCACACACGCCTGACCCTTGGCTAATCCCATAAGACCCTTAGCTCTTATCTTGCTCTACACACACCTCATCTTCTTTATCTCTCCCACTGACCTCCTAAAGCCCTAGAGCAAGTTTGACCTTTCCTGGGTAACAATGGTATGCGTGCCCAGGTTCATTTAAAGTTGTATTATCTCTCTCTCTTCTGCTCTGAATTTCCCTTTCTTGGGGGAAAGAAAAACAGCCCCCTGGGACTCCCTTAGCACCATTATGCAGTGATGTGCTGAAGCCAACCCAAAGATGTGTCACACCTCAGGGGGGTGGGAATGGGGGGGGGTGATGCAGAAAGGAAGGTAGTTCCCTCCTTTTACCCCTTAAAATAAGAACATTTCTTGCAACGATAACCAAGATTAAGGCAAATGTTTGCCAAGAACAATAGGAAAAAGGCCCTTAAATCTCTTTGAGGTGCTGTACTACTGCTCTGCAGCAGTGTACTTCGAGGGCTCACTTTGCCATTGATTTAACAGCCAGTCCTTGGGAAGGGCTGGGTGGACAGATGCTGCCCTAACTGGGGAGTTTCAGTTTCTCCTCTAACCCCTTGCCTACTCCCTTTAGCCTGCTGAGTATTTACTCTCTTTCCATGTACTGCATCAGGTACAGCCTCTGGCCTCAGTTTCACTGGAGTAGCAGCAACAGCCAGCAACCCGAATCCCGTTGAGCAAACAGCATGGTGACCCAGCCAGCTCGCACCATTTGAAGTGGCAGGGTTATGACATTTTTTGGGCAGGAAGGCTTGCCATTTGTCCCAGTTTCTCATTATTATTGTAGCGTAATGTTTAGAGTATAAAGGAAGTCCTCTGCTCTCCCAGTGGTGGGTCACACTATAAATACCCCAGATGGCACAGGACAACGAGGGCTGTAAAACTCAGGATGTGGGTCACAGGATGGCTGTCTGCTTTCTGTCTGGGAGAACACGATAATAAACCCTCACAAAGAACTCTGATAACACCACATGAAAGGAATACAAACACTGTGGAGATCTGTGGCTGCTGTAAAATGTCACTGCTCTCTTCACTTCATGATATGCTCCTTATTTCCTTCCCTTCTCAGCCTCCTCTTGAGTGCTTGAGGCTGAAAAGTAGCCACAAAACTTTTTTTTCCCCTCCTTCGTTACTTTTCAGCTCCTTCTCCCTCTCAGTGCAGACACACCTCCATGTTCCTGCAACACCCTCCTTACCCTAAGCAGCTCTCATTCAAATCGGTCACTCCAGCCAAAGGTCCCCTGAAGGATATCAGCATCATGCCAAAAATACAGGGCCCCTTCCCCTGCCCCCAAGAATCACACTCACTGCGAGGAGGTGAGTCAGGACAGTCACACAGAGGCCACTGAGCTCCTGGGACAGAAGATTTTAAACAGAAATATTTCTTATGTAAAAATAATCTTTTATTCCCCTGGAGAAGTGAACCAAAATTAATCAATGTTGTCAACTCTTGTAATAAAGGGTTGTTCGTTGTGCCTTTTATTGCTGTGTACTTTGCATTTTTATTATCAAATTATTATTGGCTATGGTGTTGGTGTTTTAATAAATCCTGGATAATGTTTTTGATAACATTTAGAAAGAGGATTTGGGGAAAGCAGGAATAATGAAACAATTGTGGATACATTTCAAATCTGAAATACTTTTTGAATACCCTCTTTTTTCTCCTCCAAAAGTAAGTGGGTTTTTTTTGTTTGTTTTTTTTTTTTTTTTTTTTTTTTTAATCTGCTTATACTTTCAGGTTCCTCCTACCCCCAAGCTTTCATACCACAACCACCAAAGCCTGGTGTCCACACTGCTCTTATGGAGCAGAATATCTGTTCCAGCTGAAGTTGTAATTCAGTGGTTGGTAAATACTGGTGTCTACATTTCTATCTGTACAGTTCTGTTGACTGCTGAGAAATTATACTGCTTTAACTATGAGTGAAGCAGTAGAGTTTTGTAATATAGGCCCACATTTCACCAGACAGGGCTGAAAGGTGTAACTCATGCCTTCTAAGGCAAAGGAGATTTATTTATCTCTTTTATTCTCCTTCCCCCCAAGATAGGAACTGCCCTCTACTGCTGAATCAGCAGGTTGTGCCCTGTGACACAGACTTTACCTGGCTGAAGAGCTGTTAATGGGTCTGAAAACGATATCCTACCCCAGCCTCCCTCCACACAGCGTGTGTGGGAGAGGCATGGAGCCAAGGAAGCAGCATGGGAGAGGGAAGCGGAGACCCCTGATACACACATCTGTTATCTGTGATAAGCTGCATCCTGTGCCATGCTCCACCTCGCTGCAGCAGGGAAGGCGTCTGAACTCCAGGACCCTTTCTCAGTTCAACCCTATCTGACAAACACACAGCAGGCAGCTGGAAGAAAAAAGCAAAGCTCAACCCATCCCCAATGACTCAGTTTCTAAGACTTCTGACCAATTTCCTAAAACTCCGCCTTAAGGATTTTTTTTAGGCAATGTCGGTACATTTGAACCATGTAAATAGTTGAAGGAGTCATAATAGCTGTGGAGCAGTGAAGCGAAGAGATTGAGCTGAGAAGGGAAACAAAAAACTCAATTACATGCAGGCAGGGCAGTAGGAAAGCCAAGCTCCTTTCAGGAGCACCATTTGTTTAAAATGGCTGCAACTGACCTCCGATCTCCTGCCAACCTACAAACCTCACTCTGGTTTTTGGTTTGTGTGTCCCCTTTACAGGCGGTTCATAACCACTACTCTTGATCTAACAGTTGGGTTTGACTGTGCTCTTCAATGGAAATCCCTTGGAAGGTTGCGACGGACGTCTTACCCCAACATCCTCTCAAAGACTCTTCACCCATTAGGGTGTAGACTTTCATCCTCATGGGTGAAGATGTTAGAAGATACAGAAATCACAGCAGTGAAGTATCCTCCCCTTAACTCCAGATTATCTTTGTCAAGCACTTGTTCCTCCTTTGAGTGTCCACCCTGTTTTTACAGAGCAGGGCACAACAGACATTCATGGGCCTCAATGGAGTTGGCCCTTTCACCTCCTGTCTGTCCAGCCCGGAGC
>NW_010301545.1:24063-24506 GCF_000700745.2 Antrostomus carolinensis
TCTCACACAGAGGAGCCAAGCAGAGATGAGGGGCTGCTTCGACCCCTTCCTTGCAAATCTCCTCAGAGACATGGCCTGGGCCACAGCCCCCATGCCAAACTCTGCAGAGCTGGCAGTCATCGCTGCCCCAAGGGCTGCCCCACAGCCCCATTCCCCCCGGACCCTAAGCCACAGCCCGTGAGGCAACACCAGGGTTTCCCACACCCAGAGCTGCTCCCGGTGCCGTGTTGTGCTGATGCTGCAGCCCGGGGGCTGCAGCTGGGGGAAGGCTGCCCTCGGCCTCGCTGCCACAGTAGCGTGTTTGTTTTCCACAGAAGAAAGCCCGACAGTGAAAAATCACTCCACTTTATTTTGGTTTATTGGTGTTCTTTAGGTAAGGGGAAAAGTCACGAGAAGAGGCTGCAGTTTGTCAAGTCTTTAAGGCTACTGCCCACCCCGTGGAG
>NW_010301546.1:0-24664 GCF_000700745.2 Antrostomus carolinensis
GGGAAATGTACCCTTCCCTCTTTTGTTGTTTTGTTTTGGTTTGTTTGTTTTTTACTTCAGTGTGGGTTTTGTTTATCGTTGCTTATGATATTGTGTGATACACATCATGGGTGACTTCAAATACTCATTCTTCTTACAAAGGTTCTTAATTGTAGAAATTCTTTCTGTATAATGGGAATTTATTAATCTAGCAATGTTCTATATATTAGTAGTAACTAATTTCTACATATTTATCAATATTTTAGAATGTAGCACAGGTGATGAGCCTTTCACTGATTAAAATGGTGAGTCAACTGAGGTAAACTATACTGACAGATCATACGGGTCTGAGATAGGACTGTTGAAAACTAAGAGTTTCATAAAGCAGAAACAAACATACTACATTTTTTACTCTCCAAATATTACCAGTTTAGGAGCCACTGCTAATTTCCTCCTGTGCACACATGCACACAAATTTTTCAGCATTTTATTAAGTATAGAGAAATTAACCTATTGGCATACTGCACGTGCCAAGCAACCCTGAAATCTTTAGTTTAATTTATAGGCAGTTAAATTATTTCAGAATATCTTTATAACAAGCAAGATTGCTTACAAAGATGAATCTTTCTCAACTCAGTAACAGAAAAAGGTGGTAGCTGACCCTGAAAATTCAGCCCAGTGCAAACTAGACAACAAAATATTGGTTAGGTGGAAAACTAGAATTGAAGAGAACTCAGTGAGACATGCTGTGTTAGCAAAACATAAAAAGATCTTTGGAGAATAGTTGAGAAGATTTTTTTTTAAAGTTTATTTCAACTTATTTTTAGTATGAGAGGCTTAGAAATCTGAATTTTTGTTTTCTTAATTTATCAGGACCCTAGCCATTTAGAAAAGAATTGAGGACCTTCTCTCTACCTTGCATTGGACTAAAAATATATGTTAAGTGTACAACAACTTTAAAACATGTAGCATATTTTCCTGCCAAAGATCTGCGTCTGCTGTTACTAGGGCTAGTGGTCTGTCATAATAAATCATACAAGTTGTCATGGGGAAAGTGCAAGGCAAGCATCATGACTGTGTAGTGAAAAGCATGGATAATTTCATTTATATACCGATATACTTTATGTTTAAATATGCATATTGAAAAAAAAAAAGAACAATTTTGTTAACTATTTATCTTTAATTCAGTGTCAGCAATAACACAGAATCATTATTGCTCCCTCTTCGTTTCTGTTGCCCTGCCTGTGCAGAAGGCAGTGACCAAGTAGTTTTGTGGGGTTGGGGGTTTCTGCTTGTGGTCTACAGACTCCTGAGCTCACCAATGACTTCTGCAGGGGCTGACAGGAGGCAAGCCAGACAGGGAAGCCTCTGCTCCATGGGGTAAAGCTCATCCTACCGGCATTCAGCCCTCTGAAAGAAAACTGTAGGGATCTGTGATGAGACAAGCTGAAAATCATTGCTATTACAGATATTCTCAAAGGCTGCCTTGTTCTAGAGGAAGTAATGTCTCTGGGCTCCCTCTGTGATCAGAACTGAGATAAGGGCACCCTCAGTCACTCTCCCAGAGAAGTCCATTTCCCTCCACTGATGAGAGGATCAACCCTGGTGGATGAACCTCCATGAGCTAAAATTTGCCTCTATGATTCTTACCCCCTGTTAAGCCCCCTTCCATCCAAACCACAGTCGTCACAGAACCAGAGGGAGTGCCTTCACATTAAAGGCAGCTCTGTCAAGCCAGCGCCCACCTTCCACTGAAAAGGAAGGTCCTGCTCCCTCTCTCCTACCCCCTTTCCCCAGCTGCAGGTACCCTCCTCATATTGGCTTTGGTAATTGTGTGGCCTTAGGGCGAGTCACCTTAGTTGACAGGTTGACATATCTGGCAGCAAACTGTTCTTTTATTTGCATATTTATTTATATGCAGTGTTAGATTTCCACTGGGTCAATTCTCTGAATCGATTTGCCCCAGGACTATCTGATTGCTAGAGCCATCCCAAGGGGAATGGGGCAGGAGTGGGAAGCTGGGGGAGGAGAGAGGATGAGGAGAAGGTTCTCCTCCCTCTTCCTTGGCAGGACTCAGTGAGATGTGAAACCGTAACCAGGAGACAAAGCTCAATGGCAGCTTGATGTCCTGCCCACTCCTGTCACACACTCCTGTCCTGTCCTTGCACCAGCTCCGGGAGCTGCAGGAGCTGACTTTGCAGAAAGCTCAATGCTTCCTCGCAGCCCTTGTTTTCAGCAGCATTGTCAGAAACACGTTTCCCTACTTGCTGCCTAGGAAGGCAAGAGCCCACCCACTCTGCTGGGAGGGAGCAGGCAGGGCAGGAACATGGGACCACGGTAGATAGATAGATAAATAGATAGATAGATAGATAGATAGATAGATAGATAGATACTTCAAAAGTGCCTCTGAGATATCCAGAGGAAATCATGAGCTCTAGCTGTGAGATTGCATCCTTGAGAGACCCCCTGGAAGTGTTCATGGTGTCTCACTTCCCACACCATTCTCCACATCATTCTCTTCTCTTCAATGATTTTGAAACACATGAAGCCAGCTAAAACCAAAATATATGTGACAGCTATCACAAAACTGCAGCTTTAAGAGTGATGGCAACCTAGATGTCGAAACGGTGCTGAAAAAGTCAGATGCACTGCAGCAGCAGTTGTCAAACCTTGACATGATGGGAGGCATCCTTTCCATACGTACACACAGAAGCCAGAACTGTCTTTCTGCATCTGGCTTATAAAAACTTACTTCTTATGCTACACATATCAATTCAGTTTTGTTTTCTTCTGCATGACGAACAAATGTGAGCATTTGGGTTTAGTAAGCCACAGCTGTGAAATACCTCTGACAGGGAATCTGCAAAACCAAATCCCCCAGTCTGATGAATATTCTCAAAACTAAGCAAATTCAAGCTTCTGTACACTGGATATCACACAGACTTTCACAAGATGTAAGGGACTGGCAAAACAGAACAGTAAGTTTCATTTAAAAACCAAAAGAGACACTATGAGAGCAACTAGGACAGTAACTAAGTGTACCTAAAAAAATAGTGAGTAACTATGCCTTCTTGAGGATTGGCTGTTACAGGCCTGATTTATCACTGTATTATAAGGATTTTATGCTGGTATAAAACCAGCATGATAGAGATGTTCTCAATATCATTAAGTATGCATCCCTTCAGTTTTGTCATGCACTCTCACAGGCATAAAACCAGCTAATAATTGAGCAAATCAAAGAAAAACCTCTAAAAATGAAATGGTAGAAATGTCAGGTGCAGGGAAAGACAATCGTTATACTCCCTGATCAATGCAGTTTTACTGCAATGATCCAGCCTGAGGGGCAATAGAAATTTATTGAAAAGCTAATTTTCAGTAAGTTAGAGACCTCTTGCAAAGCAGCATTAAAATGTCTTTGATAAGTAATTAAACCAGGCTGAAAGTTTCTTGAATACTCTAGAGTTAAATATACACCTTATGTTTTTGATTGTCTCAATTTTACCACGTTACTTAATACTTGCAGCTCTTTGAATACTATTCTGTTATTATTAAGCTTGTTGTACAGTGCTTTATTGGTTTGGGAGACCCTTTGATTCACAGTAACTTAGTCGCAGAATAATATTCTATTCAAGAGAAACAAGCGTGTGACCCTTTCTATAACAGCAGCACATTCTGAGTAGATATTATGCCACACGTTGCAAAATTTATATTCTTCACAAGGCACATTTTTCATATCGTGAGAATTCATATTTCTTCTTTAAAATTGCACACAAGGCTTTCTCAAGTGCAAAAGGCATTAGGAAGTGCACTTGAAAACACTCTGAAGCTCTGGAAATGCCAAGGAACCTCATTTCTAAGTGTGTTTATTTGAACAGAAACGTCAATATGTGGAGTGATTGCTAGACCAGAACAATGCAGGAAAAGAACTTGCAAAAAGGGGGCCAGCATGGCTGGGATTAGCGTATTGTGAGAAAAGTACACCTTGCATGGTAGCAGGACATTTGAATAATGCAGTAACAAATTACTTTGTTTAATCACATCTATGATCGGTTACTTTTAGCTATTTAAAGTATTGCAAATATATTCCTTATGTGATTGTTTCAAAGAAATATTTGGCTTGCATTCAGTCAGTAATAATCGGTGGCAATGTTACTTTTACAGTAAATGTACATGAAGTTTATGAGCAAGTGCACAGTGAGACATACAGATATCTATTTGGCATTTCCAGGTTTTATGGGTTTTCTCCAGAAGAAAATTCTGAGAAGCCTGTTTACCCATGTAGATATCTATATACACTCATTTACTG
The DNA here is from genome assembly GCF_000700745.2 of Antrostomus carolinensis. NCBI lineage: Eukaryota > Metazoa > Chordata > Aves > Caprimulgiformes > Caprimulgidae > Antrostomus > Antrostomus carolinensis. Next base: position 4,286 of record NW_010301546.1, read on the forward strand.
TAAGTGAAAGCAGATTTGTGTCATCTGTTACATTTATTTTGATTGACTATAGATTGTTTGCCCTTTGATTGCTGCTAATGTTCTGTGGAGCCATTTGTTTTCCTGCGGAGTTAATGGTATTAAAGGAAAAGGTATTGCTTTCTTTTACAATGAATTAATTTTAAAAGTGTTTTTGTTTAAAAGGGGAAAAAAACAGATTGCCCACTTTCTGTCCACTCTCTGCTTTAGGAGTGTGCAAAAAATATAGACAACTGGGACATGGAGCTTGTTACTCCAGATTGCCCACTTTCTGTCCACTCTCTACTTTAGGAGTGTGCAAAAATATATATATAGACAACTGGGACATGGAGCTTGTTACTGATTAAGGGAGGATATTTTTGTGATGAGACCTCTGTTAAATTATTGGTAACAAATCACTTATCCCTCAGGACACACAACACTTGTATTTCTGCTGGCAAAAACTGGAGGGAACCTTGCCTAAATTTATCTACTATTTATCCTGAAAAGTTTTAATAAAGGCTTAATTGTGAAGGGGTTTCCAAGTAATGACTTGTGGCTGGTAAACATATCCGAGTCTGGGAAAAATAATTGTTCTACTGCATATTGCAGAATCTTTGGGATTGGGAACTTGGCTGGTGGAATTTATGAAAAGAAGTGTAAATAAACACATCAAGATGTGACCATTCAGAGATTGCTTCTCATAATTGCTCTTTCCCCTCCTCTTGCCATCACACAGTCCTGACTGTCTTCTTTTTGAAGACAGTCTTCTTTTTGAAAGCAGGGTGGGCTGGGAGCCAGTGCAGAGACCTGTGGGCTGTCTGCAGTGTCACCCATAGTTGGGACAGGCTTGTCCCACCCTGATGCGCTCAAAAGGCTCCAACCTTCCTGGACAACCCTCCAAACACACCTTCTCAGGAGAAAGTGAAAAAATGAAGTGTCCCAGTTTTGCTAGGGTAGAGTTAATTTTCTTCTTAGTAGTTAGAATAGCTGTGTTTTAGTTTCAGTGTAGGGTTTGTTGTGAGAAGAACACTGATAACAGTACTAATGTTATTAGTTGCTGCTGGAGCTCAAGGCCATTGCGTTTGGGTAGTTTGCAGGTGTGAAAGACTGGGAGGGAGAAGCGCAGTGAATAGCAAAACTCAAAACTGGCATTTGGATGTGCCAGTGAAATATTCCATATCATATCCCGTCATGTCAGTACATTAACCAGGGTTGACCGGAAGACAGAGGTATTCTCTCAGGGATTACTCAGGCTCACTCTTCTGGGGTTTGGGTTTCGGGACTGTCTTGGCTCCAGGATAGCTGGCTGGCACAGGCTGGGCATCAGTTTGTGGGTGGTGAGCAATTGCACTGTGCATTCCACATTTCTACATTCTGTTATTACTGTTGTTATGATTATAATTTTATTTTAATCAGTAAATAGTTTTTATCTCAACCCATGAATCTCCTTGCCCTTTTCCCTTCCAATTCTCTCTCCTACTCCCTGGAAGGGTGGGAAGAGTGAGAGAGTAGGCTGTGTTTGGCTGCAAACCAAAAGGGTGAAATCACTACATGAAGGTTTGGGGTCTTGTTGTCAGTGTTAACCAAAGGGAGATGCCTTACCTGCTGCGGGTGAGGGCTTCATCACCCTACAGCACTGCTCTGGTGATTATCTTCCTTCCTTTGTTTTCTGTAGAGGATTTTGTTAATGGACTTTTCTCCACCTGAAAATGGAAGTAGCTTTGCTATTCATCTTTCCCACCAGAGTTTTTCAGTAGCAGGTGTGCAGCAGCAGAACAGGAGAGCTTGAAGAGTCCACTGCTCTCACATCACAGAGACAGAGAAAGGCACGTGGGCTTGAAGAGCCTTTCAGGGGACTCTTGAACCTGAGATTTGTTGCCTCTGCACCTGTTTTGAATGAAAGCAAAGAGCCGATCAGTCCTAATGAAACTAGTATTGCAGCAAAGGGAATTTAAATCCTAAACATGTTTTGCTTCAAGACTGTGGAGGCTTTTCCATTTGGTCACTGATCTGCCGTTTGTTCCAGCGCTGTTGCAGGAATGTAAATTAGGACTAACAAGGAACAAAATGGCTTCTGTTCCTAAATAGATGCTTAAGTTATGGCTATCAGATGAAAGTTTTAATTATCATTGAGGGAATTGAGGACTAACATTTTTTCTTTTGTTTCAGACTGTCATTATCTCATTTTACACCTTTATGGTCATTGCTTGTTTTCATGGGCAGATTTTGTGCAGTCCCCCATACAGTGTTAAAAAAAGAATCTGAAATTACTAGCACCATAATTAGGACTGAAACCAGGAACAGCTCTTCCTAATAATTGCAGACATAATGAGTAATTGTAATTTATGTTGGCTTTTTATGTCGCCATGAATTTTACAAAATGCAAACAAAGAAAAACGGGTCAACAACCCCATACTCCCTTTTTGCCAAACCTTCCCCCTCTCCTCCTGGTTTCTGTGAGCTGTGGCCATGCTATAGGGAAGCTGTTGGCTGAGCATATCTGTCTATCAGGTGTTGCTCCATCTCTCCAGAGCATGACATGGGTATGAACTATGCTGGAATTCATCCACCTTACCCCCTTCTCCCTCTGTGCCACATCCTCAAGCAGTGTCCTGACACAAGAAAAAACCTGCATGTGTATGGAAATGAAGTTGTGTCTCTCCTTCAAGTGGGACCAAGTTATTTGTGTTTATTCCTCCTATATAAGGAGAAAAACCTGCCAAAGAAATGAATGCAGCTTTTAAAAATACACATTTTAAAGCAAGGCTGAAAGGTGCAAACAAGCTGGGTTGACTTCCACAGAGAGAGAGCTCTGGGTAAGAGGAAGAGGAGCCCTGTATTTCTGCTCAGCAGCTCGCAAGGGTGTAAGAACTGAGCTGGCTAAGTCAGAGAACCCAGTGGATGGGAAGCCCCAAGGCTAAGTGTGTTGCAGAAGTACAAGGAACCAACACATGGATATTCATCCCCAAATCATTTTCCCAAGCATGTCTGCTGGGCAGGGGTCCATTGCAACCTCTCTCATTTCAAGATACTTCAAAAGTAACCAATTGAAAAATTATGTCATTTTTTTGAAAAATAATTGTTTATATTTGTGAGGGTTGTAAGCTTGCTTTTTAAGAAGTAATTGTATAAAAAACCACAGATATTTCACATTTCAATCACTTATCATGAACCTTGAGTTCTGGTACAGCGCTTAGGCAGAACTTAAGGCTTAGAGGCTTGGGACCATCTGGAAGACCATCCATATGTTGTCACTCTGTCCTTTCAGTTATGACTCAGACATTAAAAAATTCTCACTTTCATGATTTGTTTTCAATTTGGTTTACATTAATATTAACATACAAATAAAAACCAGAAAGTTATTAGATATATGAACGTATCATTAATACCAGTGTCAAATGACTAAGTAAGACGAGAGTGCTTATAATCCTTCCCTGCATTTCCATGGAATAAGAAAGTGGTAATATGCCTGAAAACCCTCTTGTAAAATGTTGGTTCACAATCACTGACTAGAAAGATCAGAACATTTCCTGACATGTTGTGGTTTGCATAAGGTCACAGTAAAGATCAAATGGAAAATTGCACCATCTACCAGTTGAGGTATGCGAGTCTTTCGAACACTAAATTTGCTCTTTTGCAATTTTGAATATTTCCTGGCAAAAGAACATAATCAAGGTACCTCTACATATTTTATTATACATATATCTATATTTATGTATCTACCTATACACATAGTAAGTGCAAAGATTTTGATTGTTTCAGGTGCAGCTGCAAAAACAAAGTTACTTCAAAAAATTAGCCAGTAATAAAATGTTGTAATTTTTCGTTGAAAGACAAGAAAGCATGAATAAAGATTAGATTTAGAAAAACAAAAACTCACATGGAAAAACATGCCACTACAGTAACCTCTAACTATTGTTCTTTCTTGCAGCGCGATTGGATAGTCACCTACAGCTGTGGCAGTGTGGCAGATGTCCTTGAACGCTACTGAGGTCTGTGTGCTAATGGCTCTACACTTTTCTTAAGATTGTTAACTGAAATATATAGGAAGGTAAATTAAATAAAATACAGGGAATGTCAGAGTACCAGTACTAATAGTGCATTGAAAGCCACAGAGTTACAATGTGTTGTCTGGCTTATGGTGTATCTGAAGTTCATCTGAAAGTTGGAAGGGGCTGCAGGAAGTCATCTAATACACCTAAGAGATAACAATGTAAATCAGTTTTTGTGGCAGTTATGTGTGGTGAAAACAGAGGCAGATGCATGTTTAGATTAAGGAGTTACGCTAGGTATGATAGGTGCTGAAATTTCAAGAACTGATTGCCAAATTTGTTGTTATTCACATTCTGGGCAGATACTTGGGAATATGAGAAGAGTCATTAACATAACTTCTCTCAACATGTACCAGCATAATGATCAGCAAAACATCTGAAAACATGCTATGCAGCCCTCTGTAGAACTGGCTGCTGACATGATCCAATAATCTTGTCTTACATTTTGTTATATTTTGTCTTTTGCCTCCTGGTCTCCTAGAATGATATTTTCCCACCTTTTTTGTCCTAACCCTCAGTGATGGACACTAAAATGAAACCTATGACAGAGCCTTCAGTCCTCTGGGTCAGTAGATATACTCACTTACTGAGAGTTAATTGCATGTCAAAGAGGCATTTTGAATGGTCACTTTAACCCCACAACACACTGGCATGTACCAAAGAAAAGTCTGTTGGCAAGGTTCAATGCTATTCACTACGTTATCTTTCATGCTTTGTTTATGGCAAGAACCTATGCTTATAATTTATCATAGTTCACTTCTGAAGTCTGGTGTTGTCGTGTAAAGCCAAACAGAGCAGATGTTGTTATGATAATGATTATTAACATTATTATTGATGCTGTTTATAAATTAAAGCCTGTTTGGGAGTGCAGCTACATGCATGCTTTAATCCCATGGAACTGAAAGGACTGCTGAGCTAACCTTGCCTGTTTAAGTGCTGTTCTAAATAGGGATGAACCTGAACATATGTTTAATTGCTTCACTGAACTGGAGCCTCTTGGAGACATGGAAAGTCTCATTTTCTTCATTGGATGAACCTTTGTTCATTCCAGCTAGACCATGCAGGTATAAATCATGTTGAACAGCCGAAGAAGTATCTCCTTGCAAAAATTCCTGGATTGCTAAAACTTAACACCTAATTACAGAGCTGGTGAACCCAGATACACTGAAGGCGGTTTGAAAGGCTGCCTGAGACATCATGGGTTGAGATGCCTTTGTCGGAAGCATTGTGCTACGATGTGTAACGTGGGTAGATTCCTGTGGGATGTTGACAGTTTGTGGGAAACGCATGTAGGAGGAACTGGGTTATAAAGACCAGGAGGTTTAATTTTTTTTCCCACAAACTGTACTGTTTGTAGGCTTGGGGATTTGGGGGGGTGGGTGTTGTTTTGTTTTGTTCTCTTTTTAAGGAAGGGGGAAGGAAGAGCTTCTGGTCTCAGAAAATCTGGCCTACAGCATGTCATGGCTCACTTGTTCCTGGAGGTTCGATCTTACACCAGTCCTACTCTCCCTAAAGGATGCTGATCGATGCTTCTGAAAGCTCTAATGTTCCTTTTTTGTTCACAGCATTTATATAGAGTGATAATCACTTGATAAGCCATAGATTTATGTAATAAATTAATTAGCTCTACAGTGTTTCCTCTGTTCTCTGCCTGCCAGTCTGTCTCTACTGGGACTTGTTCACTCTTTTCCAAACAGTTACAAATAGCTCTCAGTATTATTATTTTCTTTCAAATCATTTGTCAGGAAAATGTTTTCTCCTCTCCACACCAGAAGAGGATTTTCTCCTCTGTGTTATTTTGGCCTGAGGCACAGAACCGGCACAGTTCAGATCCACATCGGCAGTGGGTTCTCCACATGCAAACATGCAGAGTTTGAAGTTCACGGGCTTACAGCAATGCAAGGATAGGGCTAGAAGCTTTGCCATTGGAAAAGAGTGACTCTTACCTTCATGAACAGCTTGTGACTCTTGCATCTAATATCAACAGGGCATGAGATATCATATCTGAAATAGTAATGCCATTACTTACAGATAAAGTATTTTCATGGCACTCTCCTTTGTACTTCCTTTTTCCTCTCTTGAATGTATGCTGGAATTGGCACGTGGTATCAGACCAGAATCTGTTTAATCAAAAGATGGTATATATAAATTCTTAAAAAATATTTCTTGAACTTAATTAATTTGCATATTTTCTTTATAAGTGTTCAGTCCATTTTAGTCCTGCTAGAACAAATAGTTCCAGAGAATAATTTTGTATTTGTGTTGTGTGGAAAAATGCAGTCTTTTATCACTCCTTATGGATTATTATCATGTAATGTTTCACTTTTTGAATGAGAGAATTGTTGAATAGAAGCACAGGATATTTCTTTTGTATTAGAGTCATCATATTGCAACCTCTAATATATTCCTTTTTATTTTGCCTTTAAATTAGGTGACCTACTCATTTTTATCTTTCATGTAGAAAATTATTCATTCCTCTACTTATTTTAATTATGTTGTATCTGAATTCCTTCTGTTACTGTATTATCTTCTATGAAAGCACTGACCAAAACTGAACACAACATCCCATTTGACAGTGTGTTATTCATTTACCTATCACACTATACTGTTCATAGTGTATTTTCCACCCTGTTTCTTACACCTCATAATACGTCATTTGCTTTTTTTTTTTTTTATTTTGCACAGATGATGTACTCTACAGAAGTTTTCATGCAGAACTGTCATCAGGAGTGATCCAGCCCTTTTCCAGAGTGTCATAGTTTGTAAGTCAATAAAGTGTCTGTGTCTTTTCAATCACTTTTACTAGTGGTTGTTGCTTTTTTTTTTTTTTTTTATCAGTATGTATATATCAGGCTACAATTTACCTGCCCTTGTTAGGGTCCTCACCATGTCTTTCCTCAGTTTTGGCCAATACTTTATGTGTGTGTGTGTTCTGCAGATGCTCCTACATAAGCATATAGCCCTTTCTTTGCTTCATTCCCATCAAGAGCTGTGCTAGAAGACATGAGACACCCCACCTAGTTTCTGCCAGACCATCTGGGCTGGTTGTTCTTGCCCTTCATTTCTCACCTCTATACAGTGCTCCAGTTGTTAGTGCAGAGCTGTTACTCAAGCTCATGCAGCACGTATGAGCTGCCTTTGAACTTGTTAGCTCAGGTAAAGCTGGAGCGGTAGTAAGTGTGGGAGGCTGTGAGCCTTCCTGGTTTGCACAGCCTCCGTTAGGTAGTTGTGATGATCTCTGTGCTGATACACCTACCTTCCTGTGGTATGGGAACTATGCTAGCAAAAAATGACTTGCGTAAAGCTCCTCAACCTTCAGCTGCACCTCTGAGTGCATCTTATTCACGGCCTGCCTATCTCAGCCGTGAGAAGGGTTTCTCTGCCATCCTGGTCTACCACGTGTGTTAAACAGCCTTTCTAGGAAAAAAAAACAAAAAAAAAAAAAACTGAGGCTTTTGAATAGTTCTTGTGCATTGCATCCACTGAGGTAACTCCAGTTTTTTATAGGCCTCTATCCAACAAAACTCATAATCAGTTGCTTAGTATTAAGCTGCTGCCAGTGGGATTTTTCCTATGCTCAAATGCAAATGCATGCTCCTATGCTGTACTCATCGACAGCTCTCTGTTTAAGTACTTAACAGTACTGAATAGCTGAAGAAATAGGCTATTTTATGAGATGTAGTCTTTACCCTTTAATTTCTAAAAAGCTCCTTTCTGTAGCCTGCGGAGCAGGTAGAGGTTCTGCAGCCCTGTGCTACAAAGCCTACTTACTGACAGCTGGAAATGTTGGCTGCACTACCTTTATAAACTCAGATCAAAAGAGCATTCAGATTAAGCAATCATTTGAGCAAGAATAAGAGGACAGGAGAGAACACATGGCCAGTTAGTCACCAGAAGTACACACATATGCATAAAGTAAATCCCCAACCTGTTATAGTAATGCACTTAGTTACTGGAAATGCAATACAAGTTTACTTTCATGAGCAAGGATGAAAGAACTTGTTTAACCTTTGTACAGCATTTTCCACCCCCACAGAAAAGTGACATCAGATGCTTCGTATAAGTAAAAAACAAGTCAGCATTTGGGAGACTCCCGAACAAGAGAGAGACAGATACCTCCCTACTGCTAAGCTTGTTCACTTAACTTGCTACAAGCTTATGGGGGTCACTTGAAATTTCTCATTAGTTAATATCTGGATCTTTATGACTCTGGTGCAGAAAGAGAACCCCACAGCCCTGTGTGTAAAGCACTGGACATGAAGCCCTTGCTAGAAGGTATTTCATGTTTGTGTATGCAGTACAAAGTAAGGCTTTTGCATTTAAATTGGGGAATATTTTACTATCCAATATGCTGTTGACTGAATCATTGGCACTGAAGAGGGATTTTCACAAGGTTGGTCATTAGATGGCTTTTAAGTAAGAGCATAAAGCCTTCAAATAGGAGTTTAAATGAGCAGCACTGAGACAAGTAAGTTGCAGGCTAGAAGCATCTGCCTCTGTGCAACACTTGGGTGGATTTCAGTCCACTTCAATGTCACCTAAAGAGTACCACAGGATTTATGAAGTTCAAGGTTTCTAATCTTTGCAGAGCATCTCTGTGCTAATATTTTGTGTTACTTTCAAAACAGGTTGTGACTTGGTTCCTGCATGTCCCTGCATACAACAAGAAAGGATTTGATTCTAATTGACATTTTTGACATATGTGAACACACTTATTCCTCTTTCCTCTCTCCTGCCCCCCCCAAAAAGTGTTTGAGAAATAAATTTTGAAGTCCTGGGAGAAGGAGCGTGTGTTTGTGAAGGGAGAAGGTGGGAGTGGCAGAGGTGGTGGAAGGAGTTCAGTTTGTCAACATGACAACCAGGAAGCAAGTTATTTATAACACTTGTGGTGGAGAAGGGGCCAGCCCACATGTTTTTAAAAAAGAGTTTAACTAATCGCATGGTACAGCTAATTCTGTTGTTTGTAAATACGTTTCACTTGCACTCTTGGTGGACAGAGGGAGAGTGAAAAGAGGCTCATGGCATAGGGCATGGCTGGTCTGGCTCAATGAGTCTACGCCTGGGCACTGCCCCTGTACCTCTGCCCAGCTCTCTCTGGACTTCGGTGATGCTCCTGAAACGGAATTTGCTGTCCCTAGAGAAAGCATGAGCGGACCTACAAAGGAACTGATGCTTTCTCAGAATTCAAAAATCCTTTATTTAAAACACGTCTCTGACAATGTGCAGCCTAACTTTTGAACGAGCTCTTAAACCACAGAATATCTCATTTTCAGCTGAGTTTCATGACTTTATCAAAGAGGAAGTTAACTGTGAGAGGCATATGACCATGAGACTATACTTGGCTGGACTGACATCAAAAGAAGTGAATTTTGGACACACAAAGACTTTTAAAATCACTGCTTCAGTGATTCACATTTAGATTTTATTTTCTCTTCTGTGTAGAGTATATAGTGAGCTATTCTTGTAGACTGAATGACACTTTAAGTCCCATGATGTATGCATGACATGGACTTGACACTGCTGCTACATTCCTTCAGTTCAACAGCCATGTGAAGGCTGTATCATCCTGAGCTAAAAAAGGTCAAAAAAATAGCTTTATCTCCAGAAAGATAGCCTGCAATTTAATGCTTGGCCATGCAAACTCAAATCACATATGTGTGCATTTATAAGTATGTACATATATCAGTATGCACACACACAAGAATATATATATACATATTAGTATTGTATTATTCCATACAGCTATATTTTAATTCAATTTTCTTACAGGGAAAAAAAAAAAAAAAAATCAAAACAAAAACCAAAACCAAAAACCACAAAGAAGTCCCTCTCCTTTTATTTTTCCTTAAAAAGCAGTAAAAGATCTAAACATGACATAGCAGATTAAATCTTGGGGAATTTGCAAGTATTTGTACCTTATTTTCATACTTGGAAAAAATAGATAGAAGATACATTTTTAGTTTAAACAAAATAGCTAAAAACCCATATTGAGGTCTAACTTATTAAGGAAAAGTCAAGAAGAGGGAAGTTGCAAGATGTATTGCTGCAGCCACCTCACTGAGTTACTTCTATTTACTGGTTAGAAAATTAAAATCACTTAAGGGCATGCCCTACCCTTCTTACTCTGGGATTCCTCCCAACAGGACCCCGCAGAGGTCTGGCAGCTCAGCAGATGGAGGTCCAGCTGGGGACATGCTACACACCTCAGGGCAGAAGCTTCACAGGTAGTGTGGAGTGAACTTTCTGGGTGAAATTCTGGCCCTATTGAGGTCATCAGGTGTTTTGTGTTGGGATGCAATGGAGCCAGAATTTAATCCTCTTTCTCCAGAAGAGAAGCTATCAACCAGAATTAATACCTGGGTAGAGAACTTCAGGAGTTTTATTTTTTAGTATAAGGGAACTGCTCTTGGCCCGGAAGATCACAGAATGCACCATGAAAGGTAATGATGGTACAAAAATTAGTGGCTATTTCACTGATCTCCTGGTGTTCCAGAGAGGTGTGAAACTGGGATCACTGGTAATTTATACGTACCTTGCTGGCAGGATTTACCAGAGCTTTCATAGAATCATAGAATCATAGAATGGTTAGGATTGGAAGGGACCTTAAAGATCATCTAGTTCCCCCCCCCCTGCCATCAGCAGGGACACCTTCCACTAGACCAGGTTGCTCAAAGCCTCATCCAGCGTGGCCTTAAACACTTCCAGGGAGGGGGCATCCACAGCTTCCTTGGGCAACCTTCCCACACCTGAGATTGAGAGAATGTATTTGAAAACTTTTGCTCTCATCAGAACAAAACAAAACTAAATGAACTAAAAGAGGGTAGATTTAGAATAGATGTAACGAAGAGATTTTTCACAATGAGGGTGGTGAAACACCAGAACAGGTTGCCCAGAGGGGTGGTAGAAGCTCCATCCCTGGAAACATTCAAGGTCAGGTTGGACAGGGCTCTGAGCAACCTGATCTAGTGGAAGGTGTCCCTGCTCACTGCAGGGGGGTTGGGCTAGATGACCTTGAAAGGTCCCTTCCAACCCAAACCATTCTATGAAAAGACATCCAAAGGCAAAGTTGGAAAGCTACATTTTGAAAGCAAAAAGTTTTAAAAGGAATAAACATTTGGAAAAGACCTTTTAGAAGACAAACACTGCAGGGCACCCTGTGCTCACTGCATGCAATGATGGAAATTGGTGCATGCTCAGCATCATTGGGAAGCATCTTGGATCATGGTTAGCAGAACATGGCACTGGCATGGCACTAAAAGGAGCACTCACTTGAAAGTTACAATACGTATCCAGTCTGTGAAGTCTTACAAATAAAGAAAGATTAAATGAAATTCTCATTAGATTAATACATATGTGAAAATAGATATTGTAGCAAGCAACTCTTGCACTTCTCAGGCCAATTAGACAGAACAGAAACCTATTTAGTGATGCACAGAGAGAGAAATTGTATTTCCATTTTAATAGTAAAAACTGCAAACTTCCATTTCAGCATTTAGTTTATTTTTTTAGTCTAATATTTATATTTCTAGATAGACACAATGTATCAGCAAAAGCTGAACTGGCCCTAGAAATAGAGACTGGCTCTAGTAAATTGCAAAGTTGTCCAAGCCCACCAATCCTCACCAGAAGGTTTGTTCAGAGTAACACAGTGTTACTTCCCAGTGGTTAATAAATAATGTTTTCTCTGGGGAGTAGAGGAGACTTCTCAACCTTAAGACTCCCGTATTTATATCAGGCTAATCTCTATGCCATGTCCCCGTGTTACCTAAAATGAGTGATAACAAGCAACATCTTCTGCGTCTCACAACTGTGGTTTCTGGCTAATAATTTTCCCAGGAATAAATTCAGGCAGTCAAGTCCCAGCACTCCTCTCCTGTTCAGTTGTAATAATACAATTTTATAATCTCAAAGTTGGGCTGCAATTTCTTCAAATTTTACCTATGTTTTGAACCATGATCAACAAATGGTAAATTGATATCATCTGCGGATACTATCAGTCTAACCTGCTATAATAGCTATGGCTAATTATTTAAATTGATTGTGAACAATTTTATAGGACTTTTTTCTGTACATTTATTTTTAAATGGTACATAATTATCTTAAACCGGGAGAAGTGTTTAAACTGGCAAGCAAACTAATTGAGACAAATGTCTCAAAACGATGATCTCTTTTCTAGGAGAGGAAATTCTATAGTAAGACTGGCAGTTGATGAAACTTTGTAAGATTTGTAGAACTTATTTATTCCAAAAGCCTGTAATATCTTTAACAGCATTAGTCAATCCATTTCAAGCTTGTATGTTCTTTCTAGACTGAGTACGGATCCCAACCAGAAATCCGTACTTCCTGAGATTCAAAAATGCTTAGTTTCAAAATTCTGGTTCTCTATGCATTTTATGGACTTTGAGTGAAACTGGATCAAAAATTCTAGCAAGAGCAGTTTCTGCACTGATGATCCATACATGAAGCTGCGTGCTAACATTGATCAGGCTATGTTGTAAGTATTGTGAAACTGGAATATTTGTTTTGAAAAGGCACAGACCCTGCAGCTAGAAAGTCTCAAACACTTTTTTGGTTAACAAATTAGCACTAAAGCACTTTTTTTTTTTTTCCTGAACAAAACATGGGCAAGACTTATTAATGGAAAATTATAATTAACCTGAAATTCATATTTTCTCATTTATATATTTGTAGGGCAGAGGTGGAATTTAATGAGGAAAGGAAGCAACCAGAGTTATTCATTCTCAATCTACCAAGCCATGGTGTTGCCTGGCTGCCCAGCAGAAATCTCTCACGTCTCCCATGCACCAGGCAGCAGCAAATGAGCCCATTAGGTAGGTCTTCCTGCTCAGAGGACCAGCTGGGTAACAGTTAATCCTGACATTTTAAACAGAACCAACAATTCTACAATAATTTCTACAGCTGTGAGAGAGTTCATTATGTCAAGGGACTGCATCTACAATGCACAATGGAAGTGAATCTAGGGAGGATTTGAATAAAAGAGCTATGCTGCGTGGAGGGACAACATGGAAGATCAAATGGAGCAGCATGAAGGCTGCCTTTGTGTAAATATGGACATATGAAAAGAGTTTGTGGATGGAACTGAATATCACCAGCGAAATGTACTCCCCATGTGTAGGCACTGTGGGCTCAGCTTAGCTATCAGACTTCAATTTTGCTAAAGTGCAACACAGTGTGAAGAAGTTTCAAGCAGAGCTGTGGTACAGAGAAGCAACTCAGGAGGCCAAATAAACTAAGAGAGTACTGGACGCCTAGAAAGAGCACAAGTTGTTTGGGTTTGGTTTTTTTTGTTTGTTTGGTTGTGGTTTTTTTCATTTAAGTGATCCTAGAAGACAAACTCTCTGTTCAAGATAATCTGTCAAAGTAGATATCAACCATGCTGTGTTGGCATCCTCAGAAAGTCCTTGCCTAGATGTTGGTTGACTGTTAAAAAAAAAGGTGGGCAGCCAGTAATGGACTGCAGGACACAAGCTAAAAATTGTAATTCAAAACTAGATAACAAAGTATATTAAGCTATTGGGCAAGATGTACAGCGCCCTGGTGTTGCATGACCTAGCCTAACGAGAGATGTATGTAAACAGAACTTGCAGGTAGAGTCCTTAGAAGGCAAAGAGCACATTAAACCACATCAAGGCTTCTGTGAGCTACTTCTAAAATGTTAACAAGCAGCTTGCTTAAAGAGTGGTGGCAATGATAAGAGAGACAGAGATAGAGAACCTAATTGGCTAAAAATAATTTTACTGCCAAAAGGCTTTTTTGAACTGCTAACTATAGCTTCAGAGCAAGTCATTTGCAATTTCAGGTTGTATCTAGCAAAGTTTCATTTGAAACAAAAAAAAGAAGGGCAGATATAATCCTATATGTCTGCTAAGTAAATAGTACTATCTGACAAGAGGAAAATATGACTGGGCCAGCAGTGTTACCAGCTTTTGATCTTTTGGAAAAACTTATAATGGATGAAATGAGAGGGAGGGTGTGAAAGGTGTCTGATGGTGTGTTAGTGAATTGGGAGAGGGTGGGTTTTGGTAGTTGTGGGTTTTGAATTGTATTAATAAAATGGTTGCAAGCATGACTCACATGGCAGCAATTTTCTTCCTGAGCTAAAAGGAAGGAGAGCCAGTCTCACCTGCAGCATATCAGCTTCCATTGCAGCTCTTGGGGTTGGTGGGATCCAGGGCTGCAGCCCCAGGTGATAAGATGGAGATGAGACTCTTGGAGGCATCACAGCAGCCTGCCTTCAACACAGGTGGTAAGCAGCAGTATCTCACTGTGCCAGAGCTCTGCTTGCAGTAGGTGTCCTAAAGTACATGCATGTCCCTGAGCTGAAGCAGATCCCCAGGCGATGGCAGGGATGTGCACGGCCCGGCAGCACACTGCTGAGCCCTGCTATCCTTTCACTCCTCTGGCCTAGGGTTTGCTCTCCCAAAGAGGGAAGATCAGATGGCCATGGTGCTCTGTGGCTCCTGAGATATAATGTCCCCCTTTCAAATCAGCCAGGACTAATTATGCTTTAATTAGACACAGTAGTATTGTTTGAAAAACACCCCAACACATTGGCCGTGGCTGATGCTAAGAGAAACTAGAGAATTATGAGACAGACTTTCTCACAAGGCTTTTTTCATTGCTCCCTATGTAACCCAGTACCTTCAGAGAGTAGCTGAGCTGTTTGTTTATTATTGTTATTAGCTTTTATTAGAGTCAATGCAACCTACCTCAGAGTGCCCCCTGTTTTTTCTGGTTTGACACCATTATTTGTACTGAGGAAAAGTTCAATATATTGTAGAAATTATTATTCTAAAATAAACTATTATGTGATAAATTATTAAAATTTCTTATAATATTTTAATAAATAATAAGCGATTGTTGAAAAATATTAAATGTTAATACTTTTTCAGCTGACTGAGGGGATAGTAAGCAATTTTAGCAGCTATTAAATGTTTATGTTTGTGGTATCTACAGGAAAATTTTGGATTTTTTTAATGCAAACTAAGCAATACCTTGATTCAGACACAGTTTTGAGGTGAAAATCTGTAGCAATTCTAACAATTGGTTGACTACCTACCACAGTAAATGAAGTACTTTCTTTTCATAAATGTAAAAAAGCTATAGAGATGAATAACATTTGTTTGCTGTGCAATTAAATAGCTAATGTTGACATTTCAATTATCGTCATTAGCCTTCAGCCTGAACACCCTACTGAGACAAATAGGATCAGTTTACAACCATGCAGAGAGCCCACGCTTCAGGCTGTCTGAAGAGTTGGGTATAATTCCCCGTGCCAGGCTGCTGTTCAGCTCATGTCTGGAAGGTTGCTCCTGTCACCACAAAAAGCAGAATCTGAAATAGGATGCAAATAACAGCTTAGTGCCTGGTAAAGTTCCACTTTTTCCCACTGTAAACAATTTAAAAAATTTCAGGTGCAGAGAGCTGTGATGACCAGTTGTATTCACTGCATTTCTTCAGCTAGGACCCTCATCCCTCTGTTGTCAGCCTCTCCCCACTCTCACTAGAATCTTTCTCCTCCGTGCCTTTACCGCCTATTCCTAAACCTTCTTTGCTTCCACATCTTGTTGCACATCTGCAACACCAGGGCCCTGACCTGCTTCAGAGCCCTGCGTGAGGGCCAGCTGCTGGCTCTGATACAGGACCTGGTGCATCTGCTGAGTGGAGTGGGGCTGTGACAGATGCAGAGAGGAATGTGTGTCTCCTGTGGGGCCCTTACCTGGGTCCTGCAGGACAGCCTGCGGCTCACAATGTGGTACAAAGCCTTCCCTTCTCCTCTGCTCCGTGCCATGATGTGATGCATGTCCACGATCAAGTCCCCTGGCCGAGCAAAGGTATGGTGATAACGATGTATTCAAGGCAGGGGAAGAACAGCCAACTGACAAAGGGGAAAGTGGCACATCCAAAGTGGAGTTGGCAGCTTTGTAAAGAGGCACAGCTGACACCAGTACTGTAAATGTCCAGATGGATTACCCAATACATCTCAAAGGTTTCATCAGGAAAAGGCAAGAAACACTGGTTTCGAGAATGAAGAATTTAAAGCAGTTTTGTCCTAGATGGTGAGATTATACAGTCAGCAAAGCAGATGCAACATTGCAGATTTTTATAAGGTACTTCACATTTATGCATCATATCTGAAGGGCATATCTGCTCTCATGCAGTCCAATTGCTCTTCCCAGCTATGAAGGTACCGTCCATACAAGAGACAGTCAGTGGACCAAGACACTGAAATCTCCTTGAGCCTGCAGGCAAACCTGCGCAGGGGGGCCCAGCGTGGCTGCAAACCATCCTCATTCAGGATGCCTGCCACTTTTCCTCTTCTGCTTCTTTCTCAGTGCCTTTTTCTCCTAGTTCCCCTCCTGCAGAGGTGGGATGAACATAGGCTGACTACATTTTTTTGTGCAGTTTAACAGTGCTGGACTGGGTGATTTTTGAGATTTTGCCACATTACAATTATAGACAGCTAGCTCTTACGTGAGGTGAGTAATCCAGATTGTCTCTTGCTGGGTGAAGAGACAGCAAGCGGCTCTACACAAATCACATGGGTTCTAGCTAGCCTCCTTGGCTCCAACTCAAAGCCAGCTATGGATGAACTGTGTGGGTGTCTCTGCACTGAACTGTGTCCAAACAAAAACTAGGACATTCCAACACCTGCCTGATCCCAGTGCTCAACTTGTCGCAGCCCCTGAACCTAGAGACTGGGAAATTGATTGTAGTGCAGAACTACACTATAAGCGTTGCACTTGCAGGACTGCCAGCGTGGAGCAGCATTCAAAGTGACAATAACCTTTTTTTTTTTCTCTCTCTCTTTACCTTATGAACATATTTCTAATTTTATAGTCTGGCAAAATTGATGCAGAGATACTCCAGGTGACCTATACAAAGTCACTTATCAGGAGAAAGTCAGTCAAAATATAGATTAAGTTGTCTGAATCCCTTTATAAGCTGCTTTTGTCTCATATTTTGGCTTGACTCAGCATCATTTCATATCCCAAGGACTTTTGAGTGTATACTGTCTTGAACAATGCATGACAGTGTCTGCGTGACGTTTGCCAGACCCCTGAAAACTTAACGCAGAAATCTAGTAGGGGTTCTGATGGATTTTTATGTGCACATCAACTCAAACCTCACTTTAGTATACAGTCACATAACTCCGTTGGATTTAATGAAGCAGCAACAAAAACTAGGTTTGTCTATGAAATGTTAAAGTGCATTTCAGAAACAAATTTCTCAGCCCATGTGCAACTATTTTCCGCAGTGGAAAGAGTACATTATTTGGCCTTTGTGTGAAATATAAACACCGACAGTTTGAGTGTAATGTTGAAGAAAGTAAGGTTTGTTGAAAAAAGTAAGGCTTTTCTTCATCTGTTCTCTTAATCTCTTGAAGAAAAGTGACCTGTCTGTGTTTAAAAATGTGGCCAAGAACAACCAAAGAGTAGTTAAGTAACATATAATATACCTCAAGAAAAAAAAAAACCAAACAAAAACTAGGACATTTTCAGCATTGCTGGAGATATTAAAAATACATATTGATTACTTCAGACTCAGATTAGAACTTGTTTTTTTGTTTTGTTTTGTTTTTTTCCCTTAGAAAGACAAAACCAGGCTTTTAGACTAGAATTCTCTCTAAATCCAGGTTGACTTTTTTTTTTTTTTTTTTTTACAGATCTGACTCAGGTTTATCAAAACATGGCAGAAAAAAAATCCTGTCGATAGCATTCTTCTCTGAGAGGGAGGTCAGCATGGCAGAAATTTCACAAGAACAACTGGCATCATCGGATTTCCACCTTTTAATTGGTTTGGGGCCAAAACAGTCATTGATTTTTCACTTTCTGCTGGAGCTTGTTAATAATCATAGGGTCTTTGTTTCTGTGATAATAAAACTAGTATAATACTATTTAGATACAACAAAACTAGTTCTGATCAATTTTTAATTTCCATCTTATCATTAAACATAGTCATGTCTATGTTTTGCACATTCAGTCACATTTGAACTCAGGTAAGATACCTTTAATGAAATATTAAATAAATGACAAAGATGTATGGAGGATGTTTTTGTGCACTATTATGAACAGTAAAAGCAAACCAAATTGGTAAATGAGTATTACATTCCTCTATTTAAATACCTATAGAAAATAAGGTAAATAAACATATATTTGACAGTGGATATGTCCAGTGGGAACACTTCCTTGTGTTTTACTTTATAGTGGCTAAACATTAAGTCAAGCCTTTAACTTGAATTTAATGTATTAAAGCAATAACAATCAAGGCACAAGGCATTTCCTGGGACTTAATGACTGACTGGGAGAGTTGATGGGCCAATGTGAAGCTGAGGGCCATTAACCTCGGCTAGTCATTAATTTCCCTGAAAATTCCCTGTGTTGAAGTTGTTAGTGCTTTTTATAATCTTCTTACATATTAAGTATATATTAAGTATATTTCCCCTGCTGTCCAGTGATTTTTTTTAAAAAGATACGATAGGAAGGAGATATTTAGGCAATAATGCTGTTTCCCTTGGTTTTCCTGATAAATTTGAAAAAGAATGGCAAAATTTTAAAAATAAACAAACTCAAATGATTTTAGAAGAAAAACATAAATTCACTAAATAAACACCGTAAAGATTGTTTGAGAACTCTGGTACAACCATGTACAGACCATCAGCTCCCAGGGTCAATGGCACCTGGATGGCTATGACAGAGCTGCCATAGCGATGTGCCTCATCATTTCTTCCAGCAGTCACACAAAGTCAGGTCTGTGATGTCCCCTGCCCCAACACCCCTCACCCCTGTTCATTGCTGATATCCTACTTTTGCACATTTCTCCAGGAGTAGGAGATACCAAGACCCCTCCAAATTAATATTCACACTTGTAGCAGAAAAGGTTGATGCAAAATCAGCATTCTCCTCGAGCCAGCAGGTGGAGGGAGGTGATCTTTCCCCTCCAATCAACACTGGTGGGGCCACACCTGGAGTGCTGGGTCCAGTTCTGGGCTTCCCAGTACAAGACAGACATGAACATACTGGAGAGGGCCCAGTGAAGGGCCATGAAAATGTTTAAGGGACTGGAGCAACTCTCCTATGAGCAAAGACAGAGAGCTGGGACTGCTCAACCTGGAGATGAGAAGCGTCAAGGGGATCTCATCAGTGCATTTAAATACCTGAAGGGATGTTGCAAAGAGGATAGAGACAGGATCTTTTTCAGTGGTGCCCAGTGACAGGACCAGAGACAATGGGCACAAACTGAAACACAGGAGGCTCCATCAGAACACAAGAAAACATTTTTTCACTGTGAGGATGGCTGAGCATTGGCACAGTTTACCCAGAGAGGTTGTAGAATGTCCATCCTTGGAGATACTTAAAAGCTCTCTGGAAATGGTCCTG
Organism: Antrostomus carolinensis; assembly: GCF_000700745.2. Lineage (NCBI taxonomy): Eukaryota > Metazoa > Chordata > Aves > Caprimulgiformes > Caprimulgidae > Antrostomus > Antrostomus carolinensis. Next base: position 23,739 of record NW_010301546.1, read on the forward strand.
GGCAACAGGCTGTAGGTGGCCCTGCCTGAGCAAGGGAGTTGGACAAAGATGACCTCCAGAGGCCCCTTCTAACCTTAAGCATTCTGTGACTAGGTGAAAACAGAGAGGTTTGACTACAGAAAAGTTTATTGCTCTGGGCTCCTTGGGAAATCCTTATGAGAAAATGCCCAATTTCCAACATATTCTAGTCAGACAAAGGACCTACATGGTGTCAGACTCATGGAATCAGATCCTAAGCTATCCCATTGAGTTTAAAATCAAAAAGGAACAGCTGTGATCCTCTATTCTGACATACAAGAATATGTTCCTATATATATGTCTTGACAGGTTATATTTGTGCATTATTAGTTGTTATTAGTAAAGTTCATTGCAGTAATATCTCAGGGCGAACGGATTGTTAGACATTCCTATGGCATTTGCAGTCTTACTTTTCCTACACTGGTTGAAACAATAAATAGATAACCCATAGCAACTCTAAGGAACAGAAATGGTGATGATGTTCTTTATCCAGCTTTCTTTTTTTTTGCCTTTGATGGTATTTATTTGACTTTTATGAAAATTAATCTCAGGAGAAGAACAGAGCCTGAAGATTTTACTTTTAAGACTTGCAATTTCCAAGAGCAATTGCAAGTTGTTGCTCTTTCTGGTTTTGCTTTTTTTTTTGGTGGGTTTTTTTGTTTGTTTATTTGTTTGTTTTGTGCGTGTGTGTGTGTGTGTGTATTGATTTTCTTATTCAATAAAGTGGTTACTAGCTAGTGCCTTGTAACTTGGCCAACCTGTTTTTGGGAGTCATTCATTCATCTCATAATTGTTCATAAAATGTTCCATCTCCTACTGTAGCTCGTTTAAAAATCAGTCATTGCTAACAACAAATGAAAATTCAGCATGTGGAAGTGTTGGGAAAAGTTGTTGAACCATGTGTAGGG
>NW_010301546.1:24696-31427 GCF_000700745.2 Antrostomus carolinensis
ACCTGTGAAGTAACTGGGGGCATATGAGTCCATGATTAAATGTAGGTGGTAAAATAATTTCAATCCTGTATTAGACCTAATGATGAAATTATTTACTTCACATGAGTAATACCCTCTCTATTAACATGTTTAATGTACAACTTTTCAGGATGGAGAAATAAAAAAAAAAAAAACCAAAACCAAACCATTATTAGGAAAGGGCCACTCTTAAATCTGAAGCCCAAATTCTGTTTAGATGGCATTAGTACATGTTCTTCCATAGCTCTGCTGATTTTCGTCATAGATGCAGCCCTCACAAGCAAGCAAGAAAATGGAATGTAACTCCAGTTTGACCTGACCAGGAATAAAATAGGAGATATCACCTTTCTCTTTACCTCATTCTGATTGCAATTAGGAAAGAGGAAGTCTAAAGAGGATCCTAAGCCAAAAGCACTGATACAGACATCCAGCAGACTCTGGGAACTTATGACCCAAGTCACAATCTGAACTTTGTGGCTGATACTTCCCTCTTGAATGGACTAAATTAAAATCTAAAACCCAGCAAATGAGGTTGAATTGACAGAGGAGAAAAGACAATTCAGATATACCGTGTTGCCTCAAACAGTGGCAGATTATTCAGTATGAAACTATAAAAAGCTGTATCAGTGCCTTTTCTTTTTGGCAAAACACCATATATTTGATAAAACTGCTTCCACTAACCAAAACAATTGCCAGTGAGGAAGCTGTATTTTATCATTTGAGGTGCCACCCCAGCTGTAAGAGTTCTATTGATTGTCTTGGCTAAGTGCTTGACATTTAGTCTTATCATTTAGGAGCATCAGATAGTCATATCTTGGAAGACTATTGAATGGTGATAAGTGTTCGGTACTCACACAACAGGGGATATCACTGCACTGGAGTTAACTCAGTTTCACAACCTGTGAGTTCAGAGCATTATCACAGAAAGAGCTGGGAGTTTACTTATATCCAATTGACCCATAATTAAGTTTGGCACTTGCTTATATAAAATTCGGGATTTCTCTAGTGCTTGCCCTTCAAGATGTTCTACAATTCTTCCTTAGGCAGTTAATCATGTGATTATCCTATTCATTGCTATTATAAAATAGGCCCTTTATAAGTCTACATGTTGCATGGAGAATTAGAGGCACAGTCATTAGAAATACATTTTAAGAAAATATTCTAAAGTTTTGTAAAAAGATCCAAACCACTGGAAGGCAATCAGTCCATGAATTGCAGTGTTACGAGCTGTAATGACAGCAGCAAGCAGAAAGAGGGGCCCTGTGATATCTCTTCCATTTGGTTATGGAGTTGCTAAAGAAGAGTAACCAGGCAGGAAGAGGTGTTTACAGAGAATTGCAGGGACTCATTAACATGGCAGCTATTTGGTTAACCAATTAAGAAATTATATTGACTTGCACAGCATTTTTTAGAAATATATGCCTGTTTTATTGCCACTGCTTTTAATAAGCAATGATGCCTCTAATTAGGTCTGTCCACTTCTGGAGCCCCCAACACAAGAAAGACATGGACCTGTTAGAACGAGTCCAGAGGAGGCCACCAGGATGATCAAAGGGCTGGATCAACTCTCCTATGAAGACAGGCTGAGAGAGTTGAGGCTGTTCAGCCTGGAGAAGAGAAGGCTCCGGGGAGATCTTATAGCGGCCTTCCAGTACCTGAAGGGGCTACAAGAAAGGGGGAGGGACTTTTTACAAAGGCAGTTAATGACAAAACAAGGGGAAATGGCTTTAAGCTGAAAGAGGGGAGGTTTAGATTAGACATTAGGAAGAAGTTCTTCACTGTGAGGGTGGTCAGACACTGGAACAGGTTGCCCAGAGAAGCTGTGGATGCCCCCTCCCTGGAAGTGTTTAAGGCCACACTGGATGAGGCTTTGAGCAACCTGATCTAGTGGAAGGTGTCCCTGCTGATGGCAGGGGGGTTGGAACTAGATGATCTTTAAGGTCCCTTCCAACCATAACCATTCTATGATTCTATGAAATGGTTGCATTAGAAAACAGATTAATAAATGCAGAGATAAATATGACTTCAACTGTGGATGTGGACAAAATTGGATATATTTCCAGGTGAGTTATGTGGTCATGGCTATCTAATTTGTAAATCCATAGTTAGCTACAGTCAGTTGTAAAGTAAATAAAAAATCTCATGATTTCCCAGCTTGCTGGAACTAAGCTCTCCTATTTTAAATGAAAAATACAGTTTTTTTAAAACCTGTATTGAAATCAGCATGTAAACTATATTGCTTTTTGGCTTCCTCTTAGAGATGGTTCCAGCAAAACCTATGTATTGTTCTGTGGAAAAAAGTGACTTGAGACCTACTGAAATTCACTGGGAGAAGACCATGGTAAGGGCTTGAGCAGACCTATGGTGAAGACCATTCTAAGAAATAATAATACTGATTCTACTTCCCGTGTTTCATTTACAAGCTGCACTGATCCCGAACCTGTTACACAGACTGCAAAAGAAACACTTTTAAAGGGCAGCAGATGAAATAGAAGAGTTTTACTAAATGGTTGTGTTTCCATGGAATTGACACACTAGCCTTACTTTGCAAGAGATGGATGGTTGCTAGCATGATCATATTCATTGTGAAGACACCAGAAATAGTCAGTAATTAAGAAACTGATATGAAGGAAAATCTCTCTTTTTCTTGAACTGGTAATTGGACCGTTTCTATCTCCACAGCAATGAGTTTGGAAAGATTGTAACAACGTCAAATTGAAACTAAAGCCTCGTCTCTTAAAATGTTGCACAGGTGTTTTTTAACATTTTGTGACTGAACGTAACTCTCAGATGCACTTTTCCAAAAAAGGAGAAAAAGGCTTCTGAGGATCCTATTAATAGAAGGATGGTAGTTAAACCTGGGAGGAAAGATGTAACATGAGGATATTGGTTGTTGTTATAGGCAACAGTTAATCATTCCCTATGATTTCAGATAAAGAAGATTCTTCCAGGGAGGACTTGTTCTAGGGGAGCTGATCAGCAGCTGCCTTCTAGGTTTTCTAGCCTTGGCTGGAGACTCAGGTCTTGTAGTGTCATTTGTTTAGGCATAGTACATGTGATTATAACATGTTCTTACCCTTGCAGAGGTCTGGCCACACATCTCCCACTGCCACCACAAGCCATTCCTTCCCACTGCTCACTCATTTCCTTTGCTCTTCTGAACCCTGTGTCAAGGAACTTAACCTCTTCTCCACTTCTGCAGTTCTCTGGGGTGAATTTCAGTTCTTACTGACAAATTAATATATCTAAGTAGATATTAGTACTAAATGAATATTTTTAACTAGAACAGCATTTTTCCTCAAGTATCATAGCTCTGCCCATTTTTCTGATATCCATTTGGGAATGTTGCAGAGCTTCCACAGAGGTTCCAGTTACTTCAGTACCCTCATTGTGCTGTGTTGATTTTCAGTGTTTATGGCAAATTGAATCAAATTTCAGGAGTGCCTGAAATTAGGATAACTTTCTAACTGCTCACAATACATTTTGCAATGCATAGTTCATAAGGGCTATTTAACGTAGATTTCTCATTAGCATAACATTCTTGCATGTTAAATGTTTTTATGACATTTTTGCAGCTACTATGGGCAATAAATGAAATGTCTTTCCTATAAGAAAATATTTTTCTTCTAAATGTATTTACAAAAGTGTTTTAAATCCTTACTGCTACTTGGAAACCTCATGTGCTATCCTAACTTTAATTGTGCATTTTCATCTGTGAACATCAAAGAGCCACACTGCTACTCTTCCTCAACCAGCTGTTGGCTTTATTATGCCAAATTCTGGTTTCTGCAGTATAGATTGAAGTAACTATTTTGATCATAAATGGATCAAAATTTGCTTCATCACCTCACTGACTCTTCGAAGGGATTTTGCACGTAGAGAGAAAATCCATACTTTTTCCAGAAGTAGTTTCTAGAAACTATCTTGACACAAAATGAAGCTCTGTGCCAACCATTCAGACTTGTTTAGCTAATAAACAGAAGTACAATCCAGGTGGGACAGTGGAAAAAGTGGCATTTAAGCTGATGACCTGCAAAGCCCATGTTCTGCAAGGTGTAAGCACACTTGGGTAGCAAATGAAATAAGGAGATGGTCTAGAAAAATGCTAGAGCAGAAAAGCTTTTATCTGTTCTAATCTCAGGTGGGAGATGGACTAGATAGAACATGTTGTGGTAGATTAGACCCACAGACACAAGACGGTGTTTTAATAGGTTCTGGCAGAAGAAAAGTGAGAGATGATTTACCACCACATAAAGTAAATGGATGGTGCATTGAGGTGTATCAGTAGGAGTACTGAGTCACAGCTCATCATCTGGAAAACTGAAAATTTTCAGTACTACAGCAACCCAGCAGTTGCTGTATATATTCTGGGAGCAAGGGGGAAGTGACAAGTAATGCTTTTTGGAGCATATTATAAAAGAAGTGGGTTTTATCTTCTGAGTGTTTCCATTCTGTAAGTTTTCCTGTCAGATTTGGGGGAACAATATTTCACTTGGCTTTCAGTTTGTCTCTGAATCATTATAACAATGGAATTTATTCTTCCAAACCTGAATTGCTGAAGAAAAAAAGGCAGAGCTATTTGGGAGGTGGGTGGGAAAGAGGAGAGAGGGGGAAAGAAAGAGAGTCTGCGCATGACTGATCTAATTTTTTACTCAAGGCAAATATGATAGCATTTGATTAATTTTCATTGTGAAGTGACCAAATGTTTGTTTTCTTGGTTTGAAAATCAGAATAAAGAGAGCATTTCTCCTCTGGTGGGCTAGATTTAAGAGTAGTTTTGTGTAAGACCTGAAAGGAGTGATGACTTTTTTTATGAAGAGAACAGTCCGTGCACTGGACATGCTTCAGTGAAAAAGACAAGCACTTTCTTCTAGAATTGAATACATTTGCTAACAGTTATAGGAAAGACACCTGCAGACAAAAAAAACAAAAAAAACAGAAAAACACAAAAAAACAGTTTATGGAAGATTTAGTGGAAAATGACTGAATTCTTCTAGACTGGAGGTATGCCAGTGTTGTCTCTATTGCCGATGTATTGTTTCAAGAGACACAGTTGGACAAGCCAGTCCCTGAAGTCACTGGTAGACCTTAGTGTAGGTAACTATGGAATTTCAGAGTGATATTTACTGGTCAGTGACTCTTGATGTCTGCTGGTTACATTTAATTAAAATCTAGTCGAGGAGGCAAAACTGGAAAAACTATCATATTTTTTAGTACCTCACCTCATGTATTATAAGCTCAAAGAGAAAGAGGATAAACATTAAATCTAGAGAGAAAATATTCTTTATTACTTATTAGACATAAAAACTTGTGCTATATGTTTAACAATTGCCTTTGTTAGCAGAGTTATGGCACCCAAATTTTCAAAGTCCACATTGTCTTCTGAATTTTTGCACCAGTGTGCCACTAAGTTGTTAGGTTTTGGAGTGAAAGACCAGAACCATTTCCTTGGAGTAGAATCAAAATGCTTTTTCTAAATGCCTGGATCAATTTTTATCCTCATCTCTATGTTTATCCTCTCTCAGGTTTATTTATACTTTTTTGATGAAAGCTTTGTTTGATTTTGCTTTTTTTACATTATGAATAGCTTGCAGATGTGCATATATATAATTAATGTTTATTAATTTGTGGAAATTAAATTGTTTAAACTTCTTTCAGATAAATGAAATACCTGCCTACATTGCTATTATAAAATGTGTGTTATACTTGCTACTTTTACTGCATACAGACTTGTGGTTTACTACTCTTTAAATATTCAGATAGACTGGTGTCTCGCTTATGAGACATAAGAAGAGGAACTGAAAATAGCCTTAATTCTGCAAAAGACTAGGCAAAGGCAAGTGATTTTATTTTTGTAGCTTCTTAGTATCACTAGACCACAGCATGATACCACAGTTTGCAGGACAACTGCATGGATTTCTGTCTTACTTTGAAAAGTTTGGGTCACAAAATATAGCATCAGAATAAAATGTTTGGGAAAGGTAAAGATTGCCTTAGCCAGAGTGGAATCTATTGCTGTGAAAAGAGTTAATGTCGCAGATTTTTATTACACAAATTTGAAAACTGTATCAGTCGGTATGACGCTGCATCAATGCACTCAACTCCTCCAAACCCTTTTTAACTTGGTTGGACTACTGGATGGTGGTAGCACATTCTTTTAATGTCAATATCACAGTGAAACCCAGTTGAACAAAAAAGATATGAACCTGATAATTTAAAAACATAATTTGTTTCCAAAATGCAAATGCATCAGGCAAAAGGCAGAATGAGAGAACTGTCAGTAAGGGATGGGCTGTTCTTCCTTTAACGCGGGAGCTAGGACAGCATGTACGCAACCTGAACTTTTGCTGCAGTTTTGGTTACAATACAGACATTTTCCTACCGCTTACTTGTATGTATTTATCTGCTGCTCTTGCAAAAATTGCCAGCATTGTGAAACAAATTGCTAAGAGCCGACCACCTCCAGCTAGGTCATCTCTCGCCGTCAGCTGTCAGAGAGCCACCAAGAAACGGGCTCGCAGCCTATTCCTGTAGGTGGAAATTGTTTGTAACGGGCCAAGACAGCACGTTTGTTCCGGTGTCAGGGCCGGGAGGCACCCGGAGCTCGGGCAGTGCCTTGCAGACACCTCCCTGCCCGGGCGGAGGTGGGCATCCCCGGCGCTCGGGGACTGGAAACACGGGAGGGAAGCGGCTCCGGTGTCGCAGAGCAGCCC
>NW_010301547.1:0-10240 GCF_000700745.2 Antrostomus carolinensis
TCCAATCCCTAACATTCTGTGATTCTATGTGCTCTCTCACCCTCCCCCTCACTCGCCCAGGAAGGAGGGGAGAGAATTGGAAAGGAAAGGGCAAGGAAACTCATGGGTTGAGATAAAAACTATTTACTAATTAAAATAAAATGATAATGATAACAACAGTGATAACAGAATTATGGAAGTGAGTTGTACACAGTGCAATTGCTCACTGCCCGCTGACCAATGCCCAGCCTGTGCCAGCCAGTGATCTTGGAGCCAAGAGAGTCCTGAAACTGAAACCCCGGAAGAGTGAGCCCAAGTGATCCCTGAGAGAATAACCCCGTCATCCGGTCAGCCCTGGTTAATATACTGACATGACGTGATATGATATGGAATATTTCATTGGCACATCCAAATGTCAATTTTGAGTTTTGCTATTCACTGCACTCCTCCCTCCCAGTCCTGATGCAGCTGTGAAGCAGCCAAACACGGTGGCCTTGAGCTCCAACAGCAACTAATAACACCAGTACTGTTATCAACGTTCTTCTCATAACAAGTCTGAACTGAAACACTGAAAGTAAAATACAGCTATTCTAATTACTTAGAAGAAAATTAACTCTATCCTAGCAAAACCAGGACAGGATTATTATGTATCTTTTTGTTCTTATCAGAAACATTATAACTTAATAGAATCACAGAATTATTGGGATTGGAAGGGACCTTTCAAGGTCATCTAGTCCAACCCCCCTGCAGTGAGCAGGGGCTTCTACATTTGATGAACTGTTTCCTCAAGGAAAGAATACCAATATTTATCCTCAGAGTGTTTCTTTCAGAAGCTGCATAAGCAACAGTTAAATATACCAGGGGCTGTACTGAAGGAGCCATTTTGCAGTCTGCAGCACACTGTTTTTTCTATGGAGTTTGGGAACTAAACTGTGTATCCCTGAGGAGCCATGAAATATTGTTTCTTTATTCATTATTATTGTTATTATTGAGTAGAATGGCTGTGATGCATTTGTTAATGTCCCATTTGTGAATAACTCTTCTAATTAGAAAGGTACATTATTCCACACATATGAGTTCTGATTTGTGGTTTATATGTGTACAACACAAATGTGTTACGTAATGTGTAGTCACATAAAAGACTACTCAGCTGACATGCTATGCTCCATTTGGTCATCTCATGTCAACAAAGGGTTGAATCAGTTGGAAATAGCTCAGATGAGAGAGGTAAGAATGGCCCAAAGAGTTGGGGCGGGGGGAGGGGGGTGTTTGTTTTTGTTTTTTAAAAAAAAGAAACCCAAAACCAGCAGTCAACATCAACTCTTGCTGTAGGAGGACAGGTTGAACAAATTTGTGACATTTAAAACATATAGAACAGAAAATACATCAATTTTAAAATACATAGAAAGCTGTTACAAAGGAAAAGGAAGGATCTGTTTCTTGAGTTCTGATGAGTATAACAAGAAGCACTAGGCTTAAATTCCAACATGAAGAATTCAGATTAGATAATAGAAGTGTTTCCAGTCAGAGAAAAAAATCACTGTCTGGGAAGGCTGTGAATCTGCCATCACTTGAAAGACAGAACAACTCATTTTACATTGGGACAGATTAATAATCTTAGTGACCCCTTGAGATCCCTTTCAATCTGATTATGTAATATAGAATCATTAATCTATGACAACAGAAATCTTGTGTACCTAGCAAGTGTAAACCTCACCAGCATAATTTTATACATGCTTGCATTTGAACTGCTACCCACATTGTAGAGAAATGCCTGAGCTTTGTCTCACTTCATGTCAGGCATTTTTCATATCCAAAATCTGCAATGAACAGAGACTCCTTCCCACTGCCCCAACCCAAACCTAAAGACACCACCTTTTTTGTAATTTGCCAGTACTCAAGGTTGTCATTCAGTGTGTATAAATGAGTAAATCAAAGACCTTCATTGATAATACAGTCTCTTATCTATGGGAGCTGTATTTTAAGTTTAATCCCGAAGACTCTGTGCTTTTTTCTGCTACTGTTGAAAATTGTTTATTATTAGTCTACCCCAGTTACTCTCTTCAAGACTTTCAATGCAACAGTTTGAACACAATGCCAGAAATTAACTCCCTGAAGTACTTAGTGGAGTAACCAAAAGTTGGATTTATACATTTATATCCACAAATATTAAATGATAATATTGTATCCTGATTATCAAAACCAGTAGCAAGAATTTAGTAAATTAATACTAGGACCTGCAATATAAAATTTGGTTTGTAAAGATTTTTTTTTTAAGTTATTGTAAGAAAGAGTTTAAGAAAAGTTATTTATCCCAGCATTGTTCCAATTTTGCTTGTCTCGAACACTACCTTATTGACTTTATATCCAGAGTTGAAAAAGAATATAGTCATTGTAAAGAATGAACTTCACATTTTCAGAGGTCTTTGTGAAAGAAAATGTAGCCTCTGGCCATGACATTTATTAGGATGTCTTGTTGCTTGCTATATCTGCCCTTTTCTGTCCTGAAGCTGTCATTAATGATTATTAAAAGTTGAAGGAGACCAATAATAAATTCTATCATCTGTTTACCAATAGTAAAGTTTTATCTTCATAAGAAATAAATTATTTCTAGAACTGACTCCAAGAAGTGCTTTGTAAAGATACTTCTATACTATAATATCTAGTTTTCATATTTGGTTTCACATAGGATAACACAAACAATCCAAGTTTTATTTGATTTTCAAAGTTTATGGAGAAAAGAGACGAGGAACAAACAGGGGAGCAGAATGCAAATTATCAGCAACTTGTCAATTAATGCTAAGACAAAGCTGAACAAAGACTTATTTTATATTTCCAAGTGTGGAATGACATTACTGTGATTTTTACACCAGATTTCACTCATATATTTACAATGTTGATTATTTTGTTATTAATGTATTTATTAAAAACTTTGGCTTATTGAAACTTTTACATAAAATCTTTGTTTGCTAGTAAGACAGAAATTCTAGTCAAAAGAGTATGAGATGCATGGGGCTAAACCAAAGAGGCATGAAATCTACTTGTTGGAGATTTGCTGTTTCTGCTTGGTGGACAATTCCTTCATTTTCCAGAGAAACTGGTCATCCAAACAGACATAGTAATTTTCTGACTGGCTAACTGAGGACACCTTACACTTCTGAGGACAGCATGACATTTGATACTCATTAGTTTACATAGTCATCTGGAAAGAAATAGCCTAACATTTGTCACTTACCAACATTTGAGAGTTATTGCCCGTGAAAACTTCTTGATTAATTTTTATTTCTTTTTCAGTCTTATTTAATTAATATGTAATTATGGCATTATGAAGCATTTTTCTATATGTGTATGCCACAAGTAATAAATGAAGATCACCTTAGTTCTTCCATGTGTTGTCTAAGAAGAGGTTTGAATCAGGATAAAATAGCACAGCTCACTTATGAGTAGTCTCCACAGTTCTTGGGACTTCTCAGTACACTGTTTCAGCATCTGTTAGAGTGGGAGTGCAGAGCACCTCTACATCCTCCTCCTTGTATATCAGAGATATATGTATATTAGAGATCAGGACTTGTCCCAGTGCATGTTTGCTTGCTTGTTTTTAAAGCTTGGATACATGATTTATTTGACTTCTGCATGATCAAAGTTCATCAAAGTGGCTTTTTTTTTTTTCTCTCCCTCATTATTGCATGTTTTTTGAGCCATATTCAATAGTGAAAGAGAAATTTGTTCACAGAATTTTGACTTGGACTAGACTGTGTGATGTGATGAGGGGGATAGCTGTTTTCTGAGGAGTGGATAACAAATGAGACTGCCTACCAAATCATAAGATTATCCCCTGGAGTATTGTTGGATGAAGGCTGGAGTGAGGCTTTCCAGGAAGAAGGTTCAGATTCCAAAACTTCTGAAAGTTGGGTGCGTAAATAAAAGTCACATCAAGTGCGATACGTGTGCTTGAGAGATTCTCAAGGAGGATATGGTCAGTAATATACTATAGTCCCTCCTTTCACAACAGCCTTCTCTAGCTCCCGTCTTACTACAGCAGACATTTCTATGTATGTTCTCTATTGTTCCTTTCTTCTGATGATTTCTCTCTTAATTTGTATATCAGGTTAGTGAGCCGTCTAGCTTTGAGCTATTTACACTGCAGTGGGTCTGAAGTGCCTCATATTGACATCCTTCGTAATGGCGTACAAACAGAAAACAAAATTCCCATGTTGCAAATGCAGATTGTGCTAGCAGCTTCTCAAAAACTGAACATGTCCTTTTTCTGCTATGCAATTTCTTATCAAAAGCTGTAAGCTTTCCTGTGATAGTATGACAGCTCAGACAGAATACAAAGAAATAAAGGTAAGGGAAGCAAGAAGCTGAAATTCTGTTCCCCAAGCTGACCATTGACCTGTTCTGTGTAATGTATCTTTCAGTCTTGCTATCCATCACCTGTTTGCTTTTTGTATTTAGATTGCAAGGAATCGTGAATACTATTTTATGTATAAGATGTTTCATGGAGGAGAGTCTTCCAAGTAGCAGTGTGTCCTGGTTTTGCTAGGATAGAGTTAATTTTCTTCTTAGTAATTAGAATAGCTGTGGTTTAGTTTCAGTGTTAGACTTCTTATGAGAGGAATGTTGAAAGGAGTACTAATGTTATTAGTTGCTGCTGGAGCTCAAGGCCATTGTGTTTGGCTGTTCACAGCTGCATCAGGACTGGGAAGAAATGTAGTGAATAGCAAAACCCAAAATTGGCATTTGGATGTACTAATGAAATATTCCATATCATATTACATCACGTTTATTAGAAACTGTTCATCACATACATAGATAGTTGTTATATTTATTACTCTTATTATTATTATTTTAATTTTATTTTTACTCTAATTATTAAATTGTTCTTATCTCAACCTACAAGTCTCCTCACCTTTACCCCTCCAATTCTTTCCCCGATTCCCTGGTTTTGGGGGAGAAGGGGGTTGGGGGAGAGGGCTACAAATGTCTGTGTCTTGTTTAGATGCCAGCTCAGTGAAAATATCACACAGTGCAACCCAGAGTATCTTCAAAATATGCAATATGTAAATGTTTTGTACTTTACTGTGACTATTTGAAGATAGGCAAATGCTAGCCATTTTGATTCTCTGACGGGATTTTCTTTATGCTTGTGTACTTCTGCAGATAAGTCTCATACCCACACATCTCTATATGTGTGTGTACATAGGTACATGTAAACAGACATGTAAAGGTCAATTCATTTCAGCTAGGACTGAGGTATACACTTTTTACTTCTCTATATTTTTAATGTGTATATTTCTAAGTTACTTACTCTTACTAGCACCTGGGGTAGTGAAAACATGCAAGAAGGCTTGTTTCTGGGAACTGTCTCATTGCATGTTATTAGTGCTCAGAAGCAGACAAATTAAGACCAACTGGCTGATTCTCTCATTGATTTAGATGCATGGCTTGTTTAGTCAGCTGCCAAAACAAACTTAATGTTCATGATATGTTGGCCTAGCTACATGTAGGAAAATAACAAGGCTCTGAATGAAGAAAATTATTTTTTTTTTTAAAAAAAGATGTGTAATGATCTTGCATTTGTTTTTAAGCCATGCTTTTTGCTTTCTTCTCTGCACAATATGGTGTATGATGTTTTTTCATGGTAGTTCAGTATGCCCCAAAGCCTAAATATGATTTGTTTAGACTGAAAATTTACAGCTGACTGTATTCAATTTATTAGAACAATATTCCTTTAAGAAATCTATAGTAAAAACATAAGCCTGAAATAATTTTGCAATTACAGTTTAAAGCTTTAGGGCTAACTTATATGTTAAGCTCAGAGTAGAAAATAGCCTTCAATGATGTGAGTTGGTATCCTGTCTCTGGCTGGTGAGGCTGCTTTTACATCTTTGAAGGACCTTCAGGTTATTTCAAATTATAAAGGTACGAAACAGCCAGTAGGAGGAAATGCAGTTCTCAGAAATGATTCATAACCTGCTTATACCTCAGGCTTTTTACAAAAGTATTCTCCTTTATCAGATTTTCAGGGGAAAAAGTAAACATTTAAATGAAATTCAATATCAAATTAAATATTTATATGAATATAAAGCATCTTAAATAATCAATCAACAATAAGAAAATACCTGAATTGTTGTTGTCCTCACAAACCTAATTGATTCCTGTTCCTTTGTAGGTATCCCTTAGTACATAGCTATAATGACATCACCTACAAAGTGTTTTCCAGAAGACTTCCTTGTCATTCCCTTCAAAAAAATATACGGTGTTCACTGAACAGATAACCATTCCATTTTACATTATCATCAAATGCATGTCCCTTGCCTTTTTTGTTGCATAGTGCATAAATCCTGCATCCTCATAGGTATTTCAACAGCTCACATCATTAATATCAGGGATAGCTATGAATGTGTCTTCATAATGATCCCAAATTCTTCTTCACAGAAGTTTTCAGTCACACGGACATCAGAAGAAATCAGTCCTTTTGTGTATCACTTTGAAAAGACTTTTTTCCCAAATATATTGCTGATTTCTAGACCTTGATTTCTCTAAAGCACACTCTCATTATCTTTTAACTTAAGCTGAAATTTTCAGTACAATCGAACATCCCCGCTACTGAGGCTGGAAAACCAGCTGTGAGTTATACAGAATCTATTCACAGCTGTGAGTGGTTTGGTTTACATTATCTGGCCAGGATCTTGTAAGTGGGATAGGGTTTAGCAGTGTGCAGCTGCCCAAGTCATAGGACTGTGCCACTTCTGAAATAAACGAGACAAGAATATTCCAAACATCAAACTTCATCACTTCACACCTCACGTTAATTCTCAGGGCACTGTTTACAGCTTTTACTGAAACACTCATGGAGTGGGTGTGTTTGGAGCTGGAATAATACACGTGATCTTGCCCTTTCTCACCTCTACTTTCCTTTGCTTCCAGGATACTAAATTTAAAATTATCTGTGATACCAAAGAGACAAATACCACAGTGATATATTCATAATTTCTTGGAGTTTTTTAGTTTTACTTCCTTTTACAAGTACATTTTTATTTTATGTAAGCAAATCTATTGAGAATAAAAATTATAGTTATGAATAAGGTCTAGATTTTAGACCTCATTCTGATTTTAAGATTTAAACCAACATTTATTTAATACTTCCGCAAAATGTATGTTCTGAAATGCATGTACTATGAATTTGTTTATGTTTAGGTTTATTCTACTTGTATATTGCTTCCTCCTTATAAAAACACTCCTGAGATACAATGCCTATATTAAAACATATTCAAATTGCTCCAAAACCAGTCAAATATTGGAAGGGTAAATATTGTCAGCAGTGATGGTCTGCTCCGATGAAGTGATTCATTATTTCACTACCAGTACTTATGAACTTTCCTCAGAGAGTGACATGCTGAATATCCCTGCTAATGCATTAATATGCTGTTCTGTCTTCTAAGCTGGTAAAAGCTGTGCTTTCATCAAGTACACAAAAATCACAGCTCTCTGAAGAAGTAAAGATGCCACAGAATGGATGAATTTTGGGAAATAATGCCTTTATATGGGAAGAGTTTCAAAATTTGCTCACAAATCAGCAGGGTTTTATAATGAAATAGTTAGCAAAGCTTTCATAATGGAGTGATTCTCAATCTTAAATGTTAACTTCTTGGGATTTGTAAACTCTTAAAGAGTAAAATGTAAGGAGAGAATTTTCAAAGGGGAATTACATGCTCAATTTCTATTAACTAATCCTTTAGGCAGCATTGAAAATCTCAGCTTTACATCACCAATACCTCTGGGGAATCAGCTAGTTAACATAACGGGTTCTGAGGCGAAGGGAAGGGATGACACTCAGTCTGGTTTTAGCAAAGAATGCATTGCGAAAGAGGAGCAACGCTGGGTGCTTCTACATGCAAAATACACTATGTTAATTAGGGATTTTATCTTCCTGTTTTCTCTCCTTTTATGTCATTCTTTGTCTTAAGATTTGATTTTTCACATCATTGCGTAAGGCAGTGGGGCGAGAATGGCATCCTCTTTCCTTTGCTCTCACGATCAGTACCTAACTCTATTTTGAGTTGTCCCTCTGTCCTGGAAGCTGGGGTGCAGAGGTCCCTTCATTTTCTGGCTGCTTCTGCATACCCCTGTGGAAGAGTAGAAATGCTCATCACAGAACTAATTTAACTTTGAAATTTACATAGAAAGAGCTAAGGGTAAAGATCTTGACAGTTGTTAGGAGTAAATCAAGTTTATGCTGTTAAACTCAGTCCTGAATGAGGCAGAATTATTTCACCTCCACATTAAAGGCAGAGGTATTTGATCTTAAAATCAAATAAAAAATGTAGGCACCTAGGAAGTTTTGTGCCCTCAGGAAACCAAGCATGGTCTAAACTTTGGACCTTGGTAGTGAGGTTACCCAGAGATGTTATGGATGCCCCATCCCTGGAAGTATTCATGGTCAGGCTGGATCAGGTTGAGTAACCTGGTCTAGCAGTAGGTGTCCCTGCCTGTGGCAGGAGGGTTGGAAATAGATGATCTTTAAGGTTCCTTCCAACCCATACCATTCTATGATGTGACTGAATGCTGTGTAAGTCCCTTTGAGGTTTTATCTCTGAGTTTTTATAAAAGTCCTACCATGTAAGGGTCATAGGGCACAGCCCTAGGAGATATATAGGGCTCTCCTGGAATCCGTGTAGTAAATAGGTACAAAAAATCTTTATAGCAACATGTGCCAGAAAAAAATATCTGAGCAGGTAGGAGAATTGACTCTTTCTTAGCAGAATATTTAAAAAAATAAGCCATATACTGAAATTTCTTGTAGTCTTCAGTAGAAAAATAATGCTTATTTTAAAGGAAATATTTTAAAAAGAAATATTTAAATATATCCAGATATTAGCATTTGAAGTCAGTGGGCCCTAGATTGACCTGAGATCACAAGAGGATCTGCTCAGGATGTAGATTAAAAAAAAAAAAGAAAAACAAAAACACATATTCAGTTTTTCTGACAAAGTCTTCACATTTATTTACTAAAGCTGGAAAGAAAGTGGAAAGATACTCACTGAGGAAGTCTTAAATAAGATTGAAAAGGAGTTGTCATGCATGAATAGAAGTGGCAAAGCAAGAAATACTGATATTCAGTGTTGATTGGTAGTGAGACAAAAGCAAAGATATATGAAAAAAATGTGTAGAATGAAAAACAGATGAGTATAGTGAGGATGTGAGATAAGAATATTGAATATTATCATTCTAATCTTATCTGGAAACCTTTTCATAGACAAATAAAATTGCACAAACATAAGTGAATCAAATAAAAATGACATCCAGCTCAATGAGGAAGCACAGCCACCAGCAGTTTAACCATGTGACAGTCTCAAGATCCACTCTCACACTGCCAACATATCTGCCTATGGACCTTGCCCAGCAGCAAGATGAAGACCTTCCACAGTTGACATTTAACTCTAGAGAAGGCAGTAATAACACTGATTTTGTTTAAATGACTGAATTAAATCTTGCTTCAATAGTCAAATTTAAATTGTCATACGCTTCTACAACTGTTTTAGTAGTTAATTTTATTTTGACATGTGTTATGTAGTACATCCTGTTCTAATAAGAAAATTGTTTTTTCTATGAGAACATTAAAACTGACACAACTCCATTCCAGCTCACTCCACCACATACTGCTTTAAGACTATATTCATTTTGGAAAGAAAAAGGTTTTATTTTTAATGTAATTATAGTAACAAATGTTCATTAATCATAGATGTAACTTCTACTAAAGCATTATGAAGTTATGGAATCTCAGAAACCTGGAAGATCTCATCATCCTCTGTCATAACTTCCCAAGCACATTTTTTCAATGCAGTGTCGATATTCCCCATTTAACTGTTTTCCTAGAAATATGAAATTCATAGAATGCTATGAGTTGGAAGGGACCTTAAAGGTCATCTAGTTCCAAACCCCCTACCATGAGCCACGAGGGACACCTTTCACTAGACCACATTGCTCAAAGCCTCATCCAACCTGGCCTTGAACACTTCCAGGGAGGGGGCACCTACAACGTCCCTGGGCAACATGTTCCAGTGTCTGACCACCCTCCCAGGAAATAATTTCTTCCTAATATCTAATCTAAAACTACCCTCTTCCATTTTAAAGCCATTACCCCTTGTTCTATCACTACCTGCCTTTGTAAAAAGTCACAGAATCACAGAATGGTAGGGGTTGGAAGGGACCTCAGGCATCTAGTCCAACCCCCACTGCCAAAGCAGGTTCACTA
>NW_010301547.1:10285-15882 GCF_000700745.2 Antrostomus carolinensis
TCTCTGGGCAGCCTGTTCCAGTGCTCCGACACCCTCACAGTAAAGAAGTTTTTCCTTAAGTTTGTCTGGAACTCCCAGTGTTCCAGTTTTTGCCCATTGCCCCTTGTATTGCCACTGGGTACTACTGAAAAGAGCCAGAATCCCATCCATTTGGGCCCCCACATTTCAGATATTTATAGACATTGTCCCTCCCCAGCCTTCCTGTAGACCCCTTCAGGTACTGGAAGGCCACCATAAGATCTTCCTGAAGTCTTCTCTTCTCCACGCTGAACAGCCCCAACTGTCTCATCCTGTTCTCATAGAAGAGGTGCTCCAGCCCTCTGATCATCCTCGTGGCCCTCCTCTGGACTTGCTCCAGTAGACCCAAGTCTTTCTTATGTTGAGGGCCCGAGAACTGGATACAGTACTCCAGATGTGGTCTCATGAGAGTGGAGTAGAGGGGCAGAATCACTTCCCTAGGAAATATTATTTTTGTATAAAGCATAAGAATTCGTTCTTACATGACCTATGTGACATTTTGTCTCACAGCACTGGTGTATTAGATTATTTTTCATCAGAGACCTTCCAAGGCATAGAAACCACACAGCCTTTATTGAATCAGGTTTCTGAAAATATTCCTTAAAGACTTCAAACTTTTCCTAGATGTTTGTAGAGAAGCCACTTGGACTCAAGACACACTGTGAGAACCTCCAACTACTTTAGCATACTGTCAAATTTTCCACTGTGGATGGGTTTTATGTAGTGTAGCACTACAAAGATTTGCAGCTTCAAATTTACAGGAACTGATCATAGGAAGACTTATTCTTATTTATGGGAAATGATGATAGGAAGACACCATATTTGTTGCACACAGAGGAACACCACATGTGAGTTTTTAGTAGTTGGCACATTGAATACCCTGCTACAACATGGATGTGTCTAACTATAATTTGAAATGAATGGCTATTTCACCCTAGTATGAACAATATCAGAGGTAGTATGCATAATACAGAGTTGTTTCTCAAGCATAAGCCAAGGAAAATTGATATTCAAAAGACACTCTCTTGATACAATTCTATGGCAACCTGTTTCATAATATTGGTTCCTGTAAAATAAGAACTTGAACAACTAAGCATGGTAAATCAGGCAATATTCTATTTCTAGCTTACTTGATAGATACTATTGCAGTAGAGTTTAAGGTTGGAATGAGGAACAGGCAGGGAATAAGGGAGAGAATGAATTGTTTGGTCTCTCTTGTGAAACTCATTCTAGTCATAAAAGTATTTGTGTTAGTTTATCTCTGCTGTCCTTGACCAATGTAAATCTATAAAGAATACAAAGCAGAACAGAGTCAAGTATACCCTTTTGTGTAGCTGTTTGGACAAAGCTAGTGAAAAATAACTTTATTTTAGTAAACAGGAGTGCATTTCTTTCAAAAATATCAATTGAATGAAAGATTTCCCCCTTGGTTTTCAATCCTCTCCATATCTCTAGCTTCTTCACGTTGTCTCTACAACAGTTATATATCTATCTGATAACTGCAGACTTAGTTGGCATACACACTGGATTGTTATAAAAGATATAAATTGCCAGAGACTAGGAAATATTCACTACTGCCTGAGAGCTGTAGATATGCAGAAGATGCCAGGGGTGTTGCTCAGATCTGTTTCCTCTTGTCTTTGTGGGAACAAGAGATACAAATCTAGGAATTAAAGGGAGACTGAAATGAGAAGAAATAACAGCTTGCACTAATTGTTTAACTTTTGGCATTTCTTTTACGGTATATCCAAAACAAGATTGCCATCTTCCTCTACTGTATGTGACCTCTGGAGGGTTTTCTGAAATTGAACTCATATGCAAAATCTAAATTAATAAAAAATATTATAAAGAGAGTATGTCTCAGGGTAAATATAGGGTGAATTTTGTACTGGATATTTGTTTTGCAATTTTCAAAAGACTAGAGAAAGAAATACGACTTTTTGCCCAGCTATAAAAGTCTACATGGTGTCAAACTCAGACTAAGATTAAAAGTGTAAATCCCTCTACTATGGTGATGCCTATCAGAAGAATTTCTGGCATGTTCACTAGAAGAACTTATCAGGAATTTTACCAATAATAATAAAATAGCCTAAGAAATCAAAATCATGTTATGCAGCATTAGTTTATCACTCCCCAGGATGCTGAATTTGTAATGTTCAGGCAATTCAAATGCACTCTAACCCCAAAGCAAGCAAGTAAAGGTATTAGCAGGTGTCAGTAGCTATGATGGAAGTCCCAAAATTGTGCAACTTAAAACTAAGCGTCTTTCAGCATGTCCCAGAGTCACCACGTTTAAACATGGATAGGGTTTTCTATGTTTCATTTTCAGAATGTGGGTAGATCAGCTACAGATAACTATGCAAAGTGAACTCCAGGTTTCTGCCATCATAAATCAAGTTTTGGTAATTTGTTGAGTTTTGGGGTTTTTTTTATTTTTGGGGGGGAGAGGTTTGCATTACTCTAGTTTATGAGGATATATATGAGAAGAATTAACTTTTCAAATGAAGATAATTCATTCAGTTCTAATCTGAAAGCTACACATGACCTTTAGGACAACATCAGTGTCTACTGCAGCTTTACAGAAGTCTTATCTCTACTCAAAAGTGTAAGGAAAATCTGAGAAAATGTCAAAGGTAAATCCTAAGTGGAAACTGTGACCTATGTGTTGAAAAATTACTGGCAGAACATGATTTAAAAAAAAAACATACCCAAACCAAACCCAAAAACCAACAACAACAAAAAACAAAACGTGAAAGCAATAACTAATTGAAACACTGAGCATCCTTGTACACTGAAAAGCTGCAGTATTCAGCTGAAATTCCAGTACAAAGGACTGTATTTAATCAGAGTTTTGCATAAGTGCATAATTTCTGTGAAGCTTGGAGCACTAAAAATTAGACAACTTTTGGGTGGATTCCTCCTGTAATACAGTTGCTTTGTGCTCCCAGACTTGACTTGTTTTGACAGGTTGAAAATGTAAGATGGTATGGAGCACTGTGGCAGCTCACTTTTGGTATAGCTTTGGCTAAATGGTGGAAGAGGAAGTATGGCCACAGTGCAATCAAATCTAAGGGATAGTTTTCTTGCCCTAATGGGATTTAGGCAGTTAAGAGTCAACCAGTACAGAAATCTGATTTTCCTTTCCTGCTTTAGCCCCGGTGCATGTGTCTGTTTGCATACGATGCTTTGCACAAATCCCCCCTAAGTTCCCTTTTTACTTCCCCATCCCTTTTCTGAATGCAGCTTGAATTCAGAGTTTGATCCAGTATCCCAGGATCTGGACTTCTTAATATTGATATCTGACATTAAGTAGCTTATGTGTACACATCAAAATGTAAACTAGAGCTCAAAACAGTGAAATACATTTTCTAAAACATGGACTAAGAGTTGCGGGAAGTGACTAGGATTCCTAGGAGAGGTGCTGAATTTGCTTCTCAATTTATACAAGTTGATTTTTCAAAATGCTACTCTAAACTGTATAAGATAATGCATGATTTTTAATATTTTCATTTCAAACTGAATGTAAGGATAGACATGAACTTTCACCAGAGTTTAATTCTGTTTTACCGTCTTGTCTTGTTTTGTTAAAAGTTAAGCCTTTTAAATGCCACTACCTTTAAATTGCAAAAATTAATGAAATAACTGCTATGTAACTGATGTAAATCAGCACACCTGCCATGATTTTGGTGCTGGTACGTTACTTTAAACAAACTCCTTTCACTCTTAAGGTATTGGGTACTTTCCTTTGATGTTATAAAATGGTGGGATTTTTTTTCCCCATCCTTTACAAATAAAACCTCATCAGCTGATTGTCAAACCACAGTGTCAGCTTGACACATACAAAAATTTGGGGTTCTTGCTTCTAATTACCAGTCTACTTCGTTTATTAGAAACTGATGAATGTACAATGCAAGAAAGATATGATGAAAAAAAATTCCCTGTGTAGAGAAACAAAACACCTCCCCTTGTTTATTTTCTTCTCCTTTTCCAACAGTTCTGAGGACCCATAGGATGGTTGTTTCTTGGTTGCACCACTAACACATATAACATGCTGTAATGGCTAGGCATACAGGGCATACTAATTCCATAGTTAATTAAAAATATGTAATGCTTCTTTATTTTATAGCCTGCACCCTTACTTTCATCCATGTTCTGTTGCTTCAGAGTCTATGTGGGTCTATAACTCTGACAGAAAACTTTTTTGGCTTACCATTATGATTAGGTCAAATGTTTTTTTGTTTGGTTTTTGGGGGTTTGTTTTGTTTTGTTTTGTTTTTGTGGAGTAATTACTGGAGGTAACTAAAAATCAGAAAATGACTGTGTCCACACACTACGGGGAAGGTCGAAGAAGATCCCAGTGGAAAAATACAGTTGGTATGCAAAGAATTCTTCTCTAAGGTTTCCTCCCTACTAGGCCTGCTGCTTATCAAGGAAAAACAGGAGATGGGAGACAGCGGAGGCTTGTTTTTCCAACTCTCATTTCGATCACAGCATAGCACAAGAAGTGATGTTTTGTCTATGAGCGACCCTGGGTCGATTTCTGGCACCCCTTAGACAAATACCCTCCCTTTGTGTGGACCTTGAATTACAACAAAACAAAATGGACAAAAATGTAACTCCAGACCACTGAACTCCCTCCTTCCCCTTTACTGAGCATGTGCTGCAAGTTTTGATAACTTCTAACTTAAAAGGGGAATGGAAGTCTTTTGCCAATCACCATAAAGGTATGACTAGAGTCACTCAAGCTCCACCTTGCAGGTAAAAAAGTAATATAAAATGTCCCAAAGAAAGGGGGAAATGGGGGAAGATACCATCATGGACAAGTCAGGGAAGACACCATCATGGTCAGGAAGACATCATCGTGGACCAGTCAGGGACAGCTCCATCACAGTCCTTTGACCTCTAGGACCAGCCAATGGGCTGAGCCTTTCTCTTCCCCCATAGGGATGTCTTTGGGTAAGATTTATACTGTCCCGAGAACTTTATCAGAGACTTAGAAATCTCTATAGAATTGCTTTCTAACTTAACACCTTTAGTAACTTGTAACCTTAATGCTCGTATATACCTCTGCAAACAGTAGATTATCACTGGCAATCCAAACAAATCTGTATTTTTCCTGTTGCTTTATAAAATTACTTTTATTTGCTTACAGACTTGCTGCACTATTTCCCACTGGGTGCCGCCTGATGAGGCTGTGAGAGTCCAGAGATCGTGACTGGACAGCAGGTGCAGGGCACTATTGAGTGAATCCGGCATTGGTGCACCCAGACTTGTAGTGCCACATTGAACTTTGTCTGTCTTTAACCAGCCACCCAGCCACCCCAACTGACCCACGCTCAGTGGGACACTGCTAAATTCTGCAGGTTTATCTGTGTGAGCCCATAAATTGTGAGTGTGGGAGTGCAGCGCACTATCGAGTGAGTCCACTGTTATTGGACCCGTAGTGTTCAATTTGGCATCACTCAGGTTCTAAGCCCAGCCGCCCCCAGCTCCTCCAGTTTTCTGATGGTGAGTTGGAAAGCAGATGGTTACCTGGAGATGAAATCTCCATGATTTTAGGAGATTTCCCAAATAATATT
>NW_010301548.1:0-2394 GCF_000700745.2 Antrostomus carolinensis
CAGCTGTCATCCCCATGTGAAGGCGTAGGTCGAGGCCTGCCCTGGAGGGTCGCCATGACCCGAGCGCGGGCCAACGGTTGCCGTTCTGCGCAGCGTGGTTTTTGTGTTTGCTCTCGTGTTTTCGGTGTAAAATCACAGCCCGGCGACAAACACGACCTCATTTCTTAGTGCAACTACTCAGTTACCGGGGTGTATTTAGGAAGTCTTGTCGCGCTGCTGCTGGGAGGATGCTTGACTCCATGAGGACTACCCCCTGGCTGGGAGCTGGTCTTCCTCCTTACATTCCAGAACCTAACGCCCACTCTTTTCAGAGTGATTAACTTGAGCCCTTTGTTTAACGTGTCTCACGTGCGTTATCGGGAAGAAAAAAACCGCCCAAAATAAACCATACAAGAAAAAAGTTACATAAGTTATGTGTCCAAATGTTCCCAGAGTGGCAAAGGAAAGGAGTTGCAAGTGTGCTATAAACAAGGACACATCACAGCCAAACGCTTTGTTGAAACAAGGAAGCAACTTACCTGCCTTCTCTCATTCGGAGGCACACATATGCAGTTACGCTCTGTCACTCTAAAGGAGAATTGTGGGCTCATTGTTGACAGACATCTGGCACCAGACCTTCGGTCATTTATTTATACCCTGCAAGAGTGAAGGCGGTCAAGATCAGCATGAAAACACATAGTTTGCTCATCAACAACGGGAAGCTTGAAGGAAGCAAGTCTGTCTGGGTATACTAGAGGAAGGTGGTTACAGTAGCTGTCCAATCAATTCACGCTTGAAGAGTTGTGTTGGCCAGTAGCCAACCTCTGAGCCACAGTCAGTCAGCTGGAGACCTCTTGGGCCTGTAGCTTACCTCATGGTTGCTCTTCCAGGATGCACAAAGCTGGTTGTCTCAGTACTCGGGAGGGTTGGCAGCCAATGTACCTACCGCCCTTCAGCTGTCTTGCTGGGGTTTCCTGAAGCTGCGCCTTCAGCCCACCACGCCAGGGTTCTGGGATTGGCTGCCACACACAGCAACTCAACTTCTGAGGGGCAGCAGAGGCTAGATAAGGCACATACACTAGCCCAGATCTCAAACACCATATCAGAAAGTACCCCAAAATCTCAGTAGCTCATGGCAGAGAATAATTTTTCCCCTTAGAGTTAAAAAAATGCACCAGGATTTGCTCAGAAAAGAAAACAGCTTCAAAGTTTGCAAGAAGGCTGTGTTACACTATATTCCTTACTGAATTGCTTAAATTTGCCTAGGTCAGCTTAAGGGAGAATATTTTATTGTGATAGACAAGAGTGCTGCAAGATCAGTGGACTGAAGCTTAAATTCAAGAGTGTCAAAATGAAAGTACTGTTTTAAATTAAGATAATTAATACCAAAACACTTTACCAAGGGTAGTTCAGACTCTAATTAAAGGGTTTTTATTACTGTTAAGGGTTTGTTAATTTTAAGGAAAGAAACAGTAGAAAGCCACTGCCTTGTTCAACCAGAGGGCATAGGCCCTATGCAGAAACTGTAGACTAAAGCACTTACCTACAGTAAGATAAGACAAAGTTGGTAAGAATTTGGATACATGCTAGTTGTCAGGTGTACAGATGATATCACTTACATAGACTTAATAATTTGAGTGACATAGATAAATAACAAAACAGTTTTCAGTGGGTTTTAGAGCTGCTTACTCCCGTAAGTCAAAATAGATATGTAAATACATAATTTACACCTTTAATATCAGTATGATGCACAGAATCAGTAAAACCTGTAACAATGCAACTACACCTAAATACGAATAAAAGGAAACACATTAATTTAACATCCCTTTCTGTTTATAGAGTTTGTGTGTTGGGTTTGTGGGGGGGGAGAGAAGGCAGTCCTTTTGGTAGTGGGGGAAGGGCCACCCTGTGAGAGGGAAAAGCTCCCCTGGCTCCAAGGCAGAGACCCCCCAGCTCAGGCTGGGCCAGTGAGCACTAGAGAAACACCTCTGCCAATTCATATTTGTGAGGGGAAGGACTGACCTGAAAAAGAAGAAGGTGTGGGTGAACCTGGAGGAGAGGCCATTGGCCTAACAAAAGACGACTGTCCGCCTAAACAAAGGACAGACAGAGAGAGAGAGAAAGAGCTTCAGTTGCCAAAGAAGGGAGGAGGAGGGGGAAAGACAGAGACCCACATCCAGTCCTACCGTATGAAGTAGAAGACAAAGTCCCCTGCAGCCTATGGAAGTTCAATGGCGGAGCAGAGACCCATGTGTAGGCCATGGAGGTCAAGTGTGAGTGGAATTGGGACCCTGTGATTCGCTCAATGCCAGAGTGGGGGTGGACCCCCAGAGCAGGGGGTGACTCTTCAGCCCGTGGATGTCTCCATGCCGGAGTTGGGAGCTGAGCTGAAGAGGTCCATGACTCCATGGGAAG
>NW_010301548.1:2449-3974 GCF_000700745.2 Antrostomus carolinensis
CCTGCCCCCTGTGCTGCTGCGCGGGGGGAAGGTAGAGAAATGTGGAGCAAAGTGATTTGAGTCTGGGAAAGAAGGGAGGGGTGGGGGAAGCTGTTGTACAATGTGGTTGTTAGGTCTACTGAGATGATTTGCAATATGAACACAATTTCCTGTCATTCGTCTGAGAGTTTATGGCCTCTGCTTTGTTAAGATGGCCATATTCTGCAGGATTGTCTGCATGTTAGGAAGGTATGACTGTACTTACATTAATGTGAGAAATGATAACGTTGTTTTTGCAACTAGGAGGGCTCAGCTTCTGCAATGCAAGGATGACTTGGAAGGAACTAAGACATCTGTGGCTAGAGATAAGGATGTGCTGCTGATTAACTGCCTAGCATCTTATTATTAAAAGGAGGGAAAAAAGCCAATAACAAAACAAAACAAAAACCCCAAAACTAAAACAAAAAACAATAAAAAGGGTGTGGGAGATTAAAGTGGAGTGGCAGGAAATTTAAACTACGGTGGGACTTCATAGGCATATCAGATGGGCTGTAAACCTTGGAGTACCTCACCAATAGGGAAACAATTATTATTAAGGAATTTGAGGAATAAGTTATTTGAGGAATTCTGGGGTCAGGAATAGGGTATAAAAATTTGTGTGTCACTCTGGCAGTGTGTGCCTCTACTAGATAGGACACCTGCTCTTGCAAGAACTTCTAGTAAAAGCGCTTCACTGAAGAGTCTGTCCGGAGTCCTTTAAAGTGACCAATTGCTCATTTCTCACATTAAGTATATTTGTAGTAGCTTGTTTTAGCTATCAAAAGTAACTGTGAACATATGACAGAATGAACATTAGCATAAATTAATAATCAGAGTCAGTACTAGAGAATTTTACCAACAGTACTATCAAGATTGTAAAATTGTCATTACATATGATTCCATTTGCAGATGCACAGCACCTCTACCCTCTTCACAGTTACATGCAGCCCAGCATGTCAGATGTCCTTGGAAAGCTGCCTTGTGGTTGCTAGAAGGTTCTGGAATGAGAAATGCTGTTTTAGATTAATTAAGCAATACACACATATGAACACCCTTTTACCAGAAGTGTATTTATATGTAAACTTTACCATAATCTATTGCTATTGAGTAGTCTCCTATAAACAGTAGGATTGGGTTGTTTTCTTCCAACACCAGTAGTTTTCAAATCCAAATTAATATGGTTAAATGTACCTCCTTTCCAAATAGGAGCAATCCTTAGTTTTTTTACAGTTCCTTGATTTAGTTAGAGATGTGAGTTGTCTTTCTGCTTCCTGTCTGTAGCAGATATGCTAGCCTATGTGCTCACTTATATGAGTTGTTTCCTGAACACATCACTTAAAAATACTAGCCTATGCTTTGCAACCTAGGATATAACCTTCATTCCCTAAGTCTTATAAATATGTTCTAAAGTGCTGTTCCCCAGGATGTACCTGCACATGCCCTTTCATTTGTGTTTGAGAAATGAAGGTAACCTCAGGTTGAGGCAGAATAAATTTATTTTTCAGCA
>NW_010301548.1:3990-19686 GCF_000700745.2 Antrostomus carolinensis
TGGAAGAAGTCTACATTTTTAGTTTTATTTTACTTAGGAACCTTCTTAGTTTCTTCAGTTTCCTTCAGCTAGATTCTTTTGTTTCTGATGAGTTTCAGATGAGTTTCTCATCTGCCTTGGAAATCCCTTTTGAAGGTATGATTTCACAACGGTTTAAATTAACTGGAGTTAGACCTGCTGTGATTCCAGCATCTTTTCTGCCATACCAGCCAAAATCTATCCCTCTCAAAAATGACTGCTTTCTGACCACTTTGACATTCTGAACTAGGTCACCATAGAGCTGCACATGCAGTGATCCTTGTGTAGTAAGATAATAGCAGCAATTGTTACAGCAGTGAGAAATTGCCACAACAGTATCTGGAGATCTTTCTCTGCATCCCTGCGAGGGAAGGATTTTTCTTTCAAATCAGAAAATGTTTGTATTGCATCTTTAACCAATTCTTTCCCAGGTGGCATAGTAAAATATGCATGACATTCCTATTTTAGCAGCATTTCACACTGTAAATAATATTGACTTCTGATACACATAGGTTTTAGTCTGTATCAAGAGACAAATACATGTGATACACAACATTTTAAGGTCAACTGGACAAAGCTTTTTGTTATTACAGAAAAGCTATCACCCATGTGAATAAGCTGTCTTTTTCTGTAACTGTATTACAGTTTTCTGGCATCTCAGCATGCTTCCAAAATGTGGGTGAGAATATTTATTGTGCCTAAGGTGTCACTGGTTTACCCTACCCCTATCTCCCCAGCTGTTCTTGAGTTGGATTTGTGCTTGAGACAAAATATGATCAGTACTCAATATAGATTAGGTGCACTGTTACACAATTAGCACAATCCATTTATATGTCTTATATTTTCACGTTATTTACCTTAACTTTTTAACAATGGTAGTGGTTCGTGTTTATCACAGGATCTTATGCTAAATAAAAGATTCATCACTCTTCGTAACATTTAGAATCTTTTCTGGACAAAGAAGCTTCTTCCTTTTTAAAACAGTAAAGCCTTAAATAGTGAATCTTGTAGTCTTTAGTGAGGCAAGATATATCCTTAACACAAGAAATATCCTTAACATTTAACTATGCGCTAAGTTATGTACTGGTTTCTTCCCCTTTTCTTACCTTCTTTCTAACCAACTCCCCCACCACACTTAGTACTTTGGTTTTTCTCCTCTACTCTTCTATTAATTCTAAGGCATGTCATGAAGATCTCAAAGACTACAATACTAGATATAATATAACAACAAAGATTTTTTTTCCCCTCAGTATATGTTACATGCAGCAGGCATAGTCTAGTTTGCTTGCTTTTCATTCATTTCATACCCTTACTATTACTGCATTTCATTTTGTATTCTCCCTTTGACTAAGAAACCATCAACAGCAATTTATGTAGGTAAACCAACCATTATCCTGTTACTTAAGTACTACAACTTTCTTGCCTTCTCCTTCACTCCTGGCTCTTTTATTTACCACACCCCAAAACCCCTTCTCATTTACCCTCCTTCTCACCTGGGCCTCATGAACCAGCCAGTGATAAAGATTAGGGAGATTAAGATTTAGAAGAAACAAACATGACAAAAAATAACTTATTTTATAGAAATTGGTAAAATAAATATTAAAACATTCAGTTCTAGGTGGAAAAGGCTAGTCTAAATTTTTTATCTGTTTAGCCTGTGGACCACTTTTAGAGTACTCTTGTTAGAAATCAGTTTAGTTTAAATCTAGTACTTGCTTAGGTCTTGTCTTCACATGAAGATCAGAAGTAGTTATTTGAAAACAATTTTGTGTGTAGATACTTACATCATAGTAAGATACAAAGTTTTGCTAGCTTTAAATGTCAAGTGTGATTCAAGGCTTTACTTACACCTCATATATAGTAAAATTAGGTAAACTTTTTACAAATTTCTGCCTTTTCTGGACAGTGTGTCTGTACCTGATTGGAACATCTGAACAGAAAGATTGAATCAGTGGATTGGCTGAATGTTTTGCTGAAAACATCAAAGAACTATTTAAAACAGTAGCATTGAAGTGGCTGCAATAAGGCTTTAAAGTTAACATCCATCAGGACAGTGAGAAAAATTCACACTTTAGACTACTGTTTTGTTTGGTCTGTCTAAATTACCATTGATTTTCTTGGGGCATTAATTCTCTCCAAATGCAGCTGCATGGTGTATACCTTACCTGCCTTATAAGCATGGTGTCTTTTAGTGTGGTCTCAATGTTTAGCTAAAGAAAGTGTAAACCAAAACTGAAGTATGCTTTTTCTTTTTTTCTCCCTCTTTGGCAATAATCCTTGGTATTTTCAAGATAGAGACAAATCAGTAACTATTTTTTGCAGAGACAACAGTAGACTGCTTTAGACTGTGTTCTGGAGTAGGGTAAAGAAATTGACTCATTGAGACTTACTTATCACAGTAAGCTCTTATGAGTCTGTGGATAAAAATAATAAATCGATTACCCAGAGTTAAAGAAGAAACTTACAGTAATGATCCCTCAAGCCAAAAGTAGTCCTTTTATAAAGAAGTGTCAGATGATAGTTTTAAACATGGTTATTTTTTTATCATACCATTTCTATAGCCTTTTTTCTTTTAAGTCAGGCTGATCATACACATAGTAATTGTTTCACAAGGTTTCTAAAGTAAATAAGGAACTTCTCTATTGAGAAGAAGAGGAACTTGCCATGTGGTCAGTTCTAGATTTTTCATTCATTTTGTTATGCTTTGGAATCCGGTAATGAAAAAAAATAGACTTTTCTCTTTGTAGCCTGAGATGTCTTCATTCTGTGATGATACTGCCAGTCTTTAGTTTCCTATAGGTTTCGTGTGTCTGGAAAGAGAAGGACATTTTCTGATATG
The DNA here is from genome assembly GCF_000700745.2 of Antrostomus carolinensis. Classification (NCBI taxonomy): domain Eukaryota; kingdom Metazoa; phylum Chordata; class Aves; order Caprimulgiformes; family Caprimulgidae; genus Antrostomus; species Antrostomus carolinensis. The sequence continues at coordinate 6,848 of NW_010301548.1, forward strand.
AATGGAATGTGGATGGCCTTGCTTTGGTATGAATTTATTTATCTTTGGCCTGTGCTTTCGGTTCTTCCCACTCTGTTTTCAACAGTCTCAGATTGTTCTGCTCATGAAGGTGCAATTACAGATGTTACTCTAATTATTAAAAGTTGTAGCTTTAGCCCATATCCATATTAGGAACCTGATAGTTTTAGGTCTGTGGGTTGGTTTTTTGTTGTTGTTTTAGTTTGTTTTTTTTGTTTATTTGTTTGTTTGTTGGTTTGGGGGGGCTTTTAGGGGGGTGGGGAGGACAAACACACTTAGTATGTGTAAAAGCTGAGAGGCTGGACATACCAAAGACAGAGTTTTTGCTATTTTAATTTTGGAATCTAGTAAAGCCTTCTTTGTTGTTCATTGTAGGAGGTGGTAACTGTTCTAACAATAACCTCTACTAAATTCTGGTTTATAGCTGTCTATCATATATTATCTATCAATGATATCTAATTATTGAATTAGTCTACAAGGTAACTTAAAGAAAACTTTTAAAAGCCAAAATAAATACTGTAAATGCCCAGGTGACATAAACATATCTCTGTAAAGTTGTGTGTTTGAAGTAGTGTATACTTCAACTAGCAGGCTTTTGGTGCACTACTTGAGGTGGGACTTAAATATGATAAAACCTAATTTTAGATTGGTAGGTAACATTAGTGAAGCTTTTATAAATAGACCAATATTTTTCTAGTATATTAACTCTCACTTTGAGGCTGTGATATTATTTGTTTTTAAATTATCTCACTTTTTGAAGTGATTGTGTTAATAATTTACTGATTTTGTTAAGCTAAATTTGCTTTCTAGTTCTAATTTTAGTTGAAAATTAGCCCATGTATTAAAATTAACAAATACATCATTGGCATATTTAAGTTTTGCCCAAGATCAAAAGAATCAAGAAGCTGTTGCTCAATAAAAAACTAATTTCAGAATATTGTAATCTCCAAGCCTTAGTGAGGCTACTTGGTTTGCATGTGATAATCATCACTCTAAGCAGCCTAGTAACACCTCATCTGTAGCTATACAAATGGTTAACACTGATTGTGTTTCCTGGTCCTGTACACCAGAGCAGTTCTAATGTGAGTGGCAAGCCATTGCTGAGCAACAGCAGCATTTTCAGACTATGTCTCCACTTGCCACCATTTTTCCTTTAGGACAGATTTCTTGCAATGTTTATAGGGTGCTTCAATTGCCCACAAAAGTATACAGGCTCAGTAGCTGCATCCAAGACAGGGTATAGCTTATTTTGATTCTCACCTATTGCTTTGAAAGTCAATATCTTATTTCAAAAGAGCGCTTTGGTTTTAAAATAAATAATAAAATAATGGCTTTTAATGTAAAAACAGAGCTGGCTATCTTTAGTAAAGAACATGTGATGACATGAACAGACCCATCCATAAGCTACCACCTAGTAGATACCATTTTCTTGTTTACAGAGTGAGACTAGTTAGCTTTGTTGTAGGTTCATGCTGTACCTGGTATTCTCCAAGTACTTGAAAGAAAAAGACAAAAAAAGGTGTTCCAGGAACAGCTAACTGAGGTCTTTATTTGTGCAAACTTGTATCCTATATACCACCACCTTAATCTCACTTATGTTCCATGACCTTTCCCAGTCTTCAACACCTCAAGTTCCTTCTTAAATCCACTCACTGTGCTACGCTGCAGGGTGAGGGAGAAAGAAGGAAGGAGGCTGATTTGGCTTTGTCAGGTACCAGGTGATACCAGTTACCAGGGACATTAATTTAGACCTCTATAACCACAGACTTTATATTTATAGAACCCCAGCACTTTTGATAGACTTGGTTGAAGTTGCTAGCTGATTTAAAAAGTTATTACAGAAGAAAATAGGAAATGGAAAAGTAAGTAGAGTCAATGCAATTATATTTTTTAATTAGGAAGCTCTACTGGAAGTAGAGAGCCAGTAATGTGTGGGAAAGAAACTAGCTGGTCTTTCAAAGACTCCCTCTACTGTCCACTTGCAAAACACCCCTAAAAATCTAAAGTTACTTAAAACATCCCTTGAACAATCAAAAAATGTCAGCTACATGTAGACTTAAACCATCATAAGTCTGTCTTAGAGAGCTGTTATACTATTTCTAGAATAGATTTAAATTTTGGGGGTTTGCAACAATAATATCATACAAGTCTTGTTCATCTGTCCCCTTCCTTATGTCATGGTTTTAACCTGGAAAGCCATTAAATACCAGACAGCCACTTGCTCACCTTACCCCTGCCCTGGGAATAGGGGGAGAGAATTGTAAGGTAAGGGGACTCAAAGGCTGAGATAAAAACAATTTAATAGATGAAATAAAATGAAATCATAATAATAGTAACTAAAAATGAAAAATAATAATAATAGACTATACAAACGAGTGATGCATAATGCAATTGCTCACCAGCCACCAACCAAGGCTCAGCTTATTCCTAGCTACCAGTCCTGAAGGAGGAGAGAGATCCTGAAACTGTAATCCTGGATAAGCGAGAGAGCAAGCTTTCCAGCCAACCCTCATTCATATACTGAGCATGACGTTGTGTGATATGGAATATCCATTGGCCAGTTTGGGTTTGTTGCTCTTGCTATTCTCCTACCAAGCTTGCACAAGTCCTTGTATACCTTCACACTAGCAAAACATGAGAAGTTGAAAAGTCCTTGATTTTTTAGCAACAACTAAAACCATCAGTGTATTATCAACATTCTTCTCATACCAAATCCCATACTAAATCCAAAACACAGTGCTGTTCTAGCTCCTAAGAAGAAAATGCCCATTCTTTGTAACACGTCACCGTAGTCTTGGATTTTATAGTTCACTGGAAGTTAGGACACATAAAGTGGTATAATTATATGCCACTATATTTACTTTTGGAGCTTTTGTTTGCACAATTATTTCAGTCACCAGCCTCCCCTGCTCATACCCCAACCTGACAGTTTACCCTACAAATATTTACAAATGCAGATGTTTGGAGCTTCCCCTCAACTACAAGGCGGCTACTCTTACCCATCAACTTTAACAAACTAATATATGTTACACTACTATAACTATTATACCTGGCCAAAACCTTGAACATTGTACCTCTTGCTTACTGGAATAATGCAATTTCTCACTAGAGCAACTGAAATCATGTATTGCCTTAGACTTGGTCCAGGTTGTATAAAACAGTGTTTTTTTCATTCTCAGATGTACCAGTATAATGTGTAGGTCATGCTAGGAGTTATACTAATGAGTAGTCTTTTGGTACTTCAGTAATTTTAGATATAAATAAGTTTATAAAAAGTAACAGTGTTTTCACTGTTTGAGTCTAGCTAGTTTAGACTAGCTCTGAGAAGAGTGGACAGCTGACTATAATATGAGCATGCAGAAGTTCAGTTCAAAGCTAAGGTTTATTGCTAACTCTATTGCTGATAGGAAAAATAGACCAAAGAAATTGAAGGAATCATGCATTAACTGTTTCTTCCAGTTACTAAAGGGAGGGTAAATAGGAGCTCTGCCAGAAAGAGGAATCATCCTTCTGTATTTAAAGATACAACATACAAAACATGCAGAGGTCTAATGAGAAGGCCTGCACTATATTATTGTATGCAACAGTAACAATTGGGGTTAGACTCATAACTTGCTCTTTGACACAGAGAGAGGTGAAAAGCAATGATTTTGAAGCTGAGAAGAAATGCAACAAATATGAAATATGTTCATTCATTCAAAGCACTTGTACTGTCATTAAGAATTTGATCCTCAAATTTTTTCTGTGAGGCAGTATCACCCCAGGTTATAGTAATAAATGAGAATTAAAGTGATAAAGTAGCAACAGAGGAAAAGAAGTCTACAAAGTGTTAATCTGCATGGACTTTACGGCAGGACAATAAAGACATAACTGTGTCTGCTTCTGTTTTCTCAAAACACTACTTTCATAGTTCATTTACTGCTAATATAAATAAAAAAGGGGCAGTGGGACCTTCTGAAATTTTTAAGGCTTTGTCTGAGACAGTTCATTAACATATTGAATTGGAGATCTCTGTCTTAGGGTTTTACAAGCTAGAATAAAAGTTCTTTCTGAAGTTATCAATACTGGGTTTTCATTCTTCTACCAAAAGGTTATAGAAGTTAATGACTGTAGAGCTGAGAACTCATTTTAGCAGAAACACCTTAGAGCCAGGAATCTGTTAACTGAGGTAGAAAAGGGCAAAGTGAACCCTAAAACCCAAAGGAAGGTAAGAGAAATAACTTTGCTGTCAGGCTGTTATTTAAGACTCCACTGTTGGATCACAAGAGGCAAGGAAATAGGAAGAGAGGATTTACATCATGTGCTAGAAAGTATCAAGTCGTATGTGCAAGCAGGAGCAGAGAAGATAAAGTTCCATGAGTTCATGGCAGGTGTGAACTGTAGAGGCAAAATACAAAGCCTCATAGACTTGCTTAGAAGGTGGCATGTCTAAGGAGAAATTGTGATGTGAATTTTAGCATTTTCTTTTTTGTTTGTTTGTTTCTGCTACAATCTGCAATTTTAAGTAAAGAAGTTATTTTGTCCTATAACTTGTCTGTCAGTGAAACTGAATCCTTTTATCTGAATCTTCTGTTTCTTCATGGTGACAAATTCCACCATGTGTGATAGGTTGACCTTGACTGGCTGCTGGATACCCACAGAGCCACTCTCTCGGTCTCCCTCCTCAGTAGGATGGGGAGAAAATAAGATGAAAAGCTCATAGGTTAAGATTAAGACAGGGAGATCACTTAACTAGTTACTGTCACAGGGGAAACAGACTAGCCTTGGGAAAATTAATTTAATTTATTGCCAATTGAAATAGAGTTGGATGGGCATGTGGAGATTTACCTTCGAAGTGATGCAATTGAGGATTTCTAATAGTGATTTTTAAAATAATGTCTATATTAAACTTTTTACTTGATATATCATAGTCATGTGAGATAAGTCAAAAAACTTATGACTGATGATTCCAAAACAGGAATTGTCTGTTGGAAAATGAAGGTACTGTTTTATAACAAGCAAACCAAGGAATTGAACCACCTTGTCATAAATGGTTGTGTATAAATAAATAAATAAATCATAAAGTAATTATTGCACTAGGTAAGCAATATTTGCTATTGCAGTACTGTGGTTTTGGGATTTTTATGTGTTTGTCTATTTGGGTTTTTAAAATTATTTTGACAATTGGCACTTCAAAAAAAGCTTAGGGGCCCACATACAGCTTGTAAATGAGACTGACAGTATGTATGTCTCTACCTTTGTTAGAGAAGCCTGGATTATAATACGGATACATGTTGCTTCTTTTAATACACACATTGTTTCACATCTTTAAAGGATATAGGATCCTGAAGTAATGGTATTATGTAAACAGCAGCATTGTGGAAAGTTGCTTGCAAAGGATGATAGTAACACTGTTTCTCCTTTGTATTTACAAAGCATGTATTCACCAAAAAATGAAACAGAATATGATACAGTTTCTTCCTTTTTGAAGAATGTACCCTAGGGAATCAGCTGGAGGAGGAGCAAAAAAAGTTTGAATAAGAAAGGGAGGGATAAGTGTTATCAGAAAAGGTAGAAAATCCATTGTTTGAGTCCTCAGTTGACACTTAAAATATCAGTTTAATACTTTGATCTCTTATTAGAAGTAGCATTTCCCACTCTTTCTTGTGTGGGAACCAAGGTATTAAACTGTTAGATCTAAGTTCTGATAGACTTTTCTTGAAAGATTTAACCTTTTCTTTATGAACTCAGATTTTAACTTCATTTTGGAGTAAAGAAGGACATTCTAAAAGGTTAATTTTTTTCCAAGAAAATTCTAACATTAACATGAAAAAAAAAAATCCATTGTGCAGCAGTTCCGTGCTGTGAAGCTGTTTATGAATTAAAAATAATACTTCTTCATGTAGAGATTCTTGATCATTGTGTGGCTGTTCTGCAAAAGTCCATATTCAGTGCATTCTAGTACTTCTGTGTGCATGCAATCTCAGATGTAGCTGTTAATCTATAAAATATTGAAGGGTCAATTTATTGAATTAGTAAAAATTAGTAATTATTAATGTTTGAAAGAAAACCTCAAACTTTAATACAGTAAATTTTCTTTAATTAGTAGCCCTCCTTCTTACTTCTTGAAATAACCTGTTCTTCAGTGGAAATTGTACTTGGAAACGAATTCCACATAGGCAGTTTCTATGTGTTTTAAAAAGCTTTTTCAAGTATGTAACTATTGAGTTTGTGTTTATGAAGTACTATGAGGGTTTAATTTTATCTGAAATAGTGTTATGAAAAACTAGTAAAACTCAGGGAATAAAGCACATAATTTATGACTGTTATGAAACAAACTCTAGAAAACCATAGATGGAACAATCAGCATTTGTCAAAACTATAACCATGGATGGTCTCCAGTGGCAGTATAACTTTTCTCACCTATGAAATTGGTATAGTTCTGTAAACTTGGAACAGTTCACGCTAGCAAAATATCTGCACTATTTTATTTGATAGTAGCTAATAGTTTGTAGTTATAGTACTGTGATGGTGGTCTTCTTCAGTGTATAAACCCCTTTTTTACTTTGAGCCCCACTTTTCAGCTGCATTCTTTCCTCTGAGGTACGCACTGTTCTTGCTGTGTTAGAATAACCTAAAAATTTCATGCTAAGCTTGACCAGTTAAACATGTGTAAGGTGTTTAACAATATCTGACACACCAAGTTATCACAGATATTAAAATAAAATAAAATTTGTAATATTGTTGCAAAAGTTAATGCTCAGTGACTGAATAACATCTTTCTGAACAGAAGAATTGAAAAGTGGTATGTTGTCATCAAACCATTACTTTCACATAATGGGAGTATTTTTTGTAATAGTTTTTACATCTGGTATCTTCAATGTTCTGAAGTTACAATGTAAGATACTACTGGTACTTGAACTTTATTCAAACTAAATGTAGTAATTGGAGAAAAACCTGCTCTAACATGTTCTTATGTTTGTATTGCTGAAATTCGATTTTGTCTGATTTGTCAATGTGCAGTAGATAGAGCACCATTGAATATCCCATACAATTATTTGATTGAATCTTCAATATTCTTTTAAAGTGTACATATCTTTACAGTTCTTTAATCTTTATCGTTCTGAAGTAGTCATAATTGACTTATAATAACCCACAGTTGCTATTCTATGGAAGGTACTTATTATATTAATCTAGTGTGTAGGTCTAGGAATTCTAAACCACTGCTGATGAATTGCCTTTCCCCCCCCCCCCCCCCCCCCCCCCCAGCTTTGGGTAATTATTACATTAATTTAAAAACTGTAAGATCTTATTCCTTTCTAGAAGAATGAACCTCAGAAAATTGACAAATATTGTCGTTAAGGAACAATTATTAACCTAAAAATCAAGACCATCACCCTACCTCTTCCATTGCTAATCTTTTTCGTACTCAATATGATAAAACCAATATTAAAAAGGGACAGAGAAATGGGCAGACTGATAACTAACTGGAAATAATAATTTTATTTTTAAAAATGCAATACTCACTTATGAGGACATCATGGTAGATGAATTCTGGAATAAGTATTTTACTAAAACTGTCTCCTTCAGGGTGTCATCATGCTCTTTCTTGGTGGAATGAAGAGCTCTGAACAATGACTTTTTAAGCAGGGTGAATTAGTGATAGGAAAGAACATCGTGTTAAAATGCAGGTGGCATTAAGACTATAATTTAATTAATTGTTAAATTATGGAATAATTATGGAATATGAAACTATGGAAATAGTTAATTAATAATTTAATTAATTTTCCATAGTTACCTATGGAAAATCTCAGTATGTTTTCTATTCTTTACAAGTTCTGCAGTAAAGGGAAGAGTTTCATTGTAATGTTTTGAAACATCACTTGTTACATAAACCCATGCTGAAACAAAGGTTTAAGTATTTTGTTAGAAGCAGTCATCAATCATTCTACTAGAATGTAAGACACCCCACTGTTTTTTTTACATTATAAATTTAAAAACAGTGATAGTGAAAGGCCTTACTTATAGTGAAACATAGGATCCAATACTGGTAGCTCAGGTGAGAAAATCTTATAGCAAGGATATTCTCTAAAATCTCTAAAATAAACCAAATTTCAGTGAAAAGCTCAGCTTAAAATTATTCTTTTGCTGCTGCAACTGATGTATAAAGCCTTTTATAAAGTACACTTTTGTAATAATGAATTGTGAGTACAAGTGAAGTAGTAAATGTGGTTCTGGAGGACTAAGCAACTTGGTATGTATAAATTCAGCAGAGCTATTAAAAATTGTTGAAAAACAATAAAAATTGGAACATCTCTGTATCTACATGAGGAAACAAAATGATTTTGTAACATTTAAAATCCTAGATTAAAACATATGCGGTTCTAAGAAACATTGGAAATCAAAGTCAGACTCAACAAGAATTTTCATATTTACCAGCTACTAACACCTATAAAATTGCTGCTGCCTTACCCATGCTGAATTTCTTAGTTAACAACTTTTTGTAATACAGTAAAAGATGGGAAAAATTTATTTTCTGAATCATTAATTTATTTCCTCCTAGAAAATGTGAAGTGGATGCATATTCATTTGATCAAAAAATAAATACACTCACCTCCTGATACACCAATACATTTTCACTGCCTTAGCATGCCATTCTTTAGTCCCTGCCATTTGAGTTGATATGATTCCATTGCCTTTGACAGACTCTCTCTCTGTCTACCCCACTCTCCGCTCCAGCCCCCGATTTAGAAGGAACAAAAGCAAATTTGAGTAGAATAGCTTTTCTACTGGGAGATTTGAATGAGACCAGATGGTTTTCACTGTATTGGAAATCCTGTATTGAATATGAGCCTGTGCAGAAAACAGTGTAATTTTAATTGCCAATCAAAATGATGCTATAAAAATATAAAAGCATGCAAAGATCACTTTATGGTTTAGTAAGGGAATAATGTGACCTTTGGAACAGATTTGGTATTGAGATAACATAGCTTCCTATTAGGCAAAACCAGCTCAACTGTCTTAAAACATCTTTCTTGTAAGTCATCAGCAACTTCTCAATGTACCTTTTAAAGGCATTTGTTAATCAAATAGCCCAATATTTACTGTGTGTTCCAGGGCAGGCATAAGCCTTGGTAAATGTTTTAGAATCACTGCATAAACTATTCACACTAAGGTAGAAATTTAATTGTCTTTGGTAGACTTCTGGGAACTGCAGCAAATGGGCTCATGAGCTATGAATGACCTCTTTTGCTGTTTTGCATGGTCTTTGAGGATTTTCCTATATATAAATTCATTGTTGATGAGGCTATGGGAGAGTGCATGGTTCTGACTTGTGAATACTTACTACAGGCTCAGGAAACAGATCTTCCCAGATACAAGGTAATAGACATGAACAAGTAGTTTAACTTTATTCAAATTATTTATGGACAAAGTTCAGTGCTGAATGAAGTGCGGAGTTCCTAATGTGGTCGAGGACCTTTGTTTCCTTTCTCCTTATTACTTCACATCATGCTTACAAAGTCTTTGACTTTCTAAGATGCAATTCTAGATACAATTCTAAGAACTGTACAAGAAATTCAACACTTTTTTTTTTTTTTTTTTTTTTTTTTTTACTTAAAGGCTTATGCCACAGTTTGTAGTTCAGTGTACATGGGAATACAAGCTGAGCTATGAATGAGGTTCAAAGTACAGATTTATCAAAATGGCCTGTTATTTTATACAGATGTTAGAAATAACAAGTGTAATATTTTTCAATAGTTTGTAAAATTGTACTTCAATTTTGTTTAATTTAAGTGACAGCTTAGTGGCAACTTTCTTTAAATACATGATCAAAGGAAATTGTTTTTTAAGGAGACACTTATGAATTGATTGAAAACCTAGAACTGATCAGCCATCTCTAATTGTTAATTTAATAATTGAAAAAATTGTCCCATTGCAGGCTTTAAGCAAAAGGTGCTACTTAGGCCCAATTCTAAATTTTGAGGTATGTTCTTCCTGAAGTTTTAATAAAGGCAATCAGTGACAGGTTGTTATGACAGGTCAGAGAATTTCATACAGAGTCTAGTTCCATGTCTGGAAGGGAACAGGGGTTTGCTTCTGATGCTTTCTTATGAAAATGAAAAATCTTGCTGTGCCTAAGTTATTTGCTCATATCCTTCTGAATGTCATGTATTGGCATTTTCACTAACATATACAATATTGCTGTATAATGTTGATCTCTTAGAACAGGGAGAAAATAGTTCAGTTTCAGGGAGATTATCTTCAATATATAGTTCATTATATATATATACTTCTAAGTGGAGGAGTACTAAATATGACATTAATTGTGATTTGGATAGGTTTTTAGCTATGAGAGCTTGTCTTGCAAAAAGGTAAATTGAACATACACATTTTATTAGGTGGCTAACAGACAGTGGGTCAAAGGCAGAAGTGTCCCAGTGTTAACTAATTTCTTGCCAGTGTCAAACTGGGATCAACTTTCCTGTGTCAGTGGGTTTACTTCAATTCTCTCATAGTGTAAATGTGCCTAGTGTCCTCTGCACCAGCCAGGAAGGTTTTTGGCAGACAGGAAAGCAGCACCCTTTTCAACTGTCATCCAAGAGAATGTCTTTTGAGGTGAACCTTCCCTCCTTGTGTCCTAGCAAGAGGATTATACAGACTGAGGATTTGAAATGAAGTTACAGTGAATGAAAGTCTGTTAGCTGGGTTTAGAATGAATATTAAGCAATAGCCACCTATATAATTTCTTTAAAGAGAAGGTTAAGAAGCAACTTAATTTATGGTCTATGTGTACTCAAGGAAAGGATTTCTGATAATAGCCAGCTTTAGATTCACTTGGAGGTAAAGAAGCATTCTGAATTTCATTTTTGGGGACTAAAATTAGACACTGAGATTAGAAATAGGGTATCTTTTTGACAGCAATTGGAACACAGTTATAAAGGGATCACATAAATATTCCTGATGTTGAAGAGATGTCGTGAGACAGGTTAGTTTTACCCTACTGATGATGTGTTGTTGCAATAGTAATCCTGCCTAAGTGCCTATATATGTGCAAGGTGCCTTACTTGCCAATGTCCTGGGTTCAGACACATGTCACAGAAACTGTTGTTTGCAGAAGTTTGGCCTGTATAGCATAAAATTTCAGAAGAGATTCTCAAAATGGTTCCTTACTGTTCTTAAATATCCGTGTTTCAGTATTTTAGCACCACAGGATAGATGGGTTTCTGTATGGCTTATTATTTATGGGTGCCAAAGGAGTATTTAACTCACTTCACTAACTGGGAATTCCACAGTTTTCTGTTTTGCTCTTTCTGCTTCATGGTTGCTTAAAAAGGTATTTCCTCCAGTGACTACACATAGTGTGCCTTCCTTTGTTTTTAGGTCACAATGAGCTGATTGCTGTCCTCCATTTTGAAAATCACATCATTAATTATTCAGATTGTTTTCTACTATATAGTGGTGTTTGGTTGGAGCAGAGAGTGTATGCAAAAGCACTAGAGTCTATTCCTACAGTTAGAGATGCTATTTGTGATAATACAAATATAATATAAATTGGTTTTTATGATTTATTACCAAATGCTCTGAAATTAGTTTGGAAGGGAAAACACTATACCTATCATTTGCTATTCTCATTTTTTATTTGATTATTATTTCATCAGTGTAAGAATACAATTGGTCTGATTTATGACAGTAGCAATATCCACAAATAGGACAACAAATGTTTGTTTCACATGCTGTGGTAATCTCATGTCACTCTCAAGTATTCCAACCCATTTGACCCTATAACAGTAGTAATTTTAGTCCTAAGAGAATTCCTGTTTTAGTTTTCTTAGGTTATGGTTATGTAGAGAAAAATCATTCGAAGGACTACAAAAATTACAAAATGAATTTGTTAATAAATAATACTCTGTGATAACTGCCACTCTTTCTTTATATGGCTCAAAGCTTTAGAAGTATGGAAGGCTAACTGCTGATCTCCATACACCCTTGCTCAAACCGGTTGTTAACCAGGGCTTAAAACAAGGTTTAAGTGATAGTGGGCTATTTACATATATTTGCTAGAGTAGTGGATGCTATTATTTTTAAGTGAAGAATTGCTTTAATGTCTACTAGTTGATTTCATAATGATGGAATAGCAAAAGTTAAAAAGTGATGTGCTGGTTTCTGTTTTAGCAGGCGATCTGTGAAAGCATAATGTTTTAAAGATTAGCTTTCCTATTGCTAGTGTTCACTGCTGAACATCTGTTCTTACCTTGGGAAGTACAGAAGTCTAGTAATTATTTCTGATATTACTAATTTTATTTGGTAGTTAGTCCCTCAAAACCACTAAGAAATGGAAATTGTACAAGATGATCTGTGGATTGAATAAGCAAGCTGGTTAAAGAGGTGTTTCTTGGTATTTGGATTAATTTGTCATCAATGATAGAACACATAAGAAGTCACACACAAGTAGATTACAGCTATACACTTTATATAAAGATGTGTTGACACCAGCCAGCTGCTAAGCACCCAGCCAGCCACTCACTCTCCCTCCTACCGCTCTGCTCTTCCTCCATTGGGATGGAGTACAGAATTGGGAAAGCAAAAACAAGAAAAAGTTGAGGGTCAAGATAACAACGGTTTAGTAAGTGAAGAAAAGAGGAAAAAAAGAACAAATGTCACAAAGACAGTTACTTGCTATCTGCAACCAGTATATGAATGCCTAGTTCATCTCTCAGCATTGGCTACTTCGGAAAGACTGCACACTCAGTTTTTACTGCTGAGCACGCCATTATATAGCATGGACTTTCCATTTGGTCAGTTTGAGTCAGCTGTCTGTGGTGGTTTGGGTGGATTCACCC
>NW_010301549.1:0-3209 GCF_000700745.2 Antrostomus carolinensis
CTGGCTTCTTCCCACCAGCCAGTTAACATAGTCTGGATCTATATGAGGAATGGAAAGAAGCTTACCTTTCTGTTGCTTCCTTCACAATATTAGAATTAAACTTACATAACATTAAGTATACATAAGTGTATACAATTTTAGATTATGAAGATGCTTGCTACTTTTCACAACGTTCATCCATAATTTCACATTTTCTGTGGCATTGTAGCTTAAAATAGTACAAAGATACATGGCATTTATGGCTCAGAAAGACCTTTGGCCTTTGACCTTAAAAGATCTTTATATGGAGGCCCATGGTGGATTGATTTTTGACAGTACAGTGACAGAGCCATACAAAAAAGGTATTCATATTGACCAAGTCAGTGGATATTTCAGGTCAAAATGTCAGCAGTTGTCTTTTTCAGCTGACATCCTGGTCTGAGAAAGTTGGATTTAAGGTTTTCTTGACTCTCATATTTTGATTTCTTGCCATATATGGCTGTGGCATTAGCTCCCTGGAATGCCTTTCAGTTTCTTCCTTGAAAAATGCTAAATAAGTTCTCACTTTACCTACTGACTGAGTAAGAATACAAAAACAACGGACAGCTGTGAGGCATCTGCGCGTCACACAAACACTCTTGACACAGTTCCTGCATTCAAGAGATCAGCGAGAGCCTAGTAAATAAGCTTTCTTCACTAAAGACCACTTTTGTCCATGATCATTGGAGCTGTGCTTTACTCATACACCCTCTGAATTCCTCTTTTCTTCAAGTAATCACACATGCCTAGCATGATGGCTGATTCTATTCTACAGTCCTGGGCCATGTAATTATGTGAGTAATTGGCAGACAAGATGTTGTGAATACCTGAATCCCAGGTTAATTGAAACTAACACCTGCCTGAACTGTGCTGTTGTAATGGATGCAATAATACAACAGGATCAGGTCCTATTGAGTTGCATAATCTTTTCAAGACAGGGTTTTTGATCTCCTTCCTTTGATTTGAGGGCAGTGGTAAACTAAAGTATTATGCCTTTGTTGAAGCTTATAAAAGATGAATCTGAGGCTGAAAATGAAGATCCTTCCAGTTAATCTGTATTGAGAAAAATCAGTGAGCACACATCTTTTGCATCTTTCACTTAGAAAAGAAACAACAGATACAGCTGTCAACACAACCATAGTCAGTAACAACATTACAGTTCACCCTAGAGTAACCCAAGTCATTACCCAGGTAGGACAAACTGCAAACTTGGGATTCCTCAGGCTCAGCATAACCAAAATTCCCACTAGCATCATCAAACACCCCAAACTGGGCAAGTGTTATGACATTATGCAGGAGATGTTATTCTAGTATTCTTGGTTTGAGGTTGATTTTCTGCTGCCTTGTCCTTTGTACTGCCATAGCTCATGGGCAATTTGTTTCAGTGTTTTCTGTGTGACTTTCTCATTGACAAAATGATGATAATGATACATCCCTACAGCACAGACAGACAGGCAGACAGACAAGCAGACCTTCTGTCAGAAGAGCAGAGGAGGTATTAAGACAAAGACTTCCAAGTCATAGAAAGACCTTAAGAACAACTATGTTTTACTTGATAAAACCCCTCAAGCAAACAGCTTTTCTTGTTCTTTCACTGAAACTATGGCAATCTTACTTCTTTTAAATCAAATCATATAGACTATTTTAAACATGGTTTTTATCTGACATAACTAGACTCTTGGAATTTTTTCAGTTTAAACAGACCTCCATTGCAACAGAATACAGGACCACAGCAGAAAATAAAAGTAGCTTGGCAATAGAACCTGATATATTTAGGAATAAAATAATACTGTACAATTGCTAGTAAAAGCAGAAGACAGGCCTTGATGACCCAGAATGTCCTATTTTTCTAAGTTAAAAAAGACATGATATTTCTATGCTATAATAAATGTTGGTTTTACTTATAATGGTGCAAACTGTATAATGCTGTATACTGTATACTCTTTATAAAGGGAAAGCAAATAGAAAAAATATTTAAAAGTAAAAATATAGCCAGAAGACTTGGGGTTTTCAAAAGCCCACGGTCCTCAGATTACTTTCACAAGTAATCTTATTACAGACTTCTCTGGGAACTGCTTGACCACCCCAGTTGCCTCTCAAAATCACAATCAATTTATTTGTCTCGGGACTAATGGAGGGAAGAAAGATTTCAGGAATGAAAAGATTTTACTGTAATGACCTGAAGCAAATGGGAGGACAGAATGCCTGCTTTAGAAGTCATGAGAGGCATAATCACAACAATTAAAGGCAAGAAAGAGAAGTAAGGAGGAGGGAGTTGAGAAAAAGGAGCTCCCAAATTTCTGGGAATCACATAACTATAGAAAGACTGTAATAATGCTAACAAGAATATTCCATGATTCAAGATCAGTGCAGTTTTAGCAGTTGAACAGCAAGCCTGAACACATTTATTAGTCCAGTGTTTTCAAAATCTCTTTCAGTAAAAGGCTGTGTCCTCTATACATCCTAGAGTATCATTTTTTTCACCTAACAGGGCCTGATTTTTTTCAAGCTGAGCCCTGTCTGAATAGCTTCCCTAACGTCTTTGTTTAGATCTGGTCTATAGATCCCACCTTACTCCCACTGACGTTAGAAGGAAACTCTCTTAGCAGACATCCTGTGGGACAATACCTAATTCTGTCTTTATTTCCAGCATCTCACAGTGTTATATCCATTCTATCAAAAGTTGTGAATAAATCTTATATTTGCTAATACAGCCTTATTTGTGAGCACAAGGTTTAGTAAAGACATTCTCAGTACCTTTTCAAAGGCGTTTTTCTGCTAGGACATTGCTGAATCAGAATGTCTGCTCTAGAGTTAAATTTGTGGATATGAAACACAGCAAACAGATAGAAAATCAAATGAAAGCTGCATATGAACATAGGGTTAACCTGACTCAGCTGCCTCATGGTAAAAATGGCAGGTATCCTGTTCAGATAGGATTTCACTGAGAAATACCTCTGGTGCTTGAATGCTGTCTTATCAACTGTGCCATCCTCTCATACATCACCTTTTATGTATTAAAAAAGAAGCATGGTCATCTTTTCCATCACCCATCTTCTGACAGAAAACACAGGGAGCCATGGAAATTAAGTATTGTAGTATATATTTGGCTAAGATACTAACAAAACCCTAAGGTAATTCCCTGAAAGACGCAAATACTGAGGTGACAGGCAGGGGGGAAGCGGGGGGGG
>NW_010301549.1:3235-5949 GCF_000700745.2 Antrostomus carolinensis
GGAAGCAGGGATCGGGGGAGAAAGCCACTGCACTGCTGGGAGAGAGCCATAGCTATGTTTCAGTCAAATCTGACCTACTTTAATGAAATCAGGTCATCTGTGAGCTCTTCATTACCCCCAGACTAAACAGTACGAAACACAGCAGCCAATGTCTCTCTCTTTTCAGAGTACCACTAATTCTCATTACAACATTGTTATGTATTCTTTAATATATATTGACTTAGTCATCTCGCCACACCAAAGCTGGTAAACAGTGCTGGGGAAGGAAGTAAAGTAAACATGATTACTGACTTTAAAAAAAAATAATTTAAAAAAAATTGCAGGGTAAACACAACCATGCCTCCAGAATGTGTCCTCAAGGCAATACAGAAACAAAAGGAGGCACAACTGTCTCACAACATTAGCCATGACAGATGGAGCTCACCTTTCACACCAGAAAACTCTTAACTGTTACCAGCCACGTTAGCAGACAAAGCGGAGGCTGGAGTCAAGCGGAAGCTGGTACTGTAGGCTTAGGTTCAAATCCTGCTCAATGTTCAGTCTTCTATAAACTAGGAAGGTGATAGCTCCATGACAAATAAACTACACTAGTGAAGTTTTAATGTGATGCACACATCTGCATTTTTGTTCATAGAGACAGACTGTATAGATGTGTGTGCAGGTATTGATGTGTCCCCACACATATATTTTATTATGCACATATATATATCCACTTGCTTGTACACCATTATGTCTGTGTATGACAATAATGGACATTGAGATGTATGTACTGCTTTTAGAATCAGAAATACCTGTACATGTATATATCTAGCTCTATAGGCATATATATCTAAAGATGTACAAACATATATATATATGTATAAAAGCATATTCAGCAACAGACATGTCCTTGAGAGCATCATACTAAACCTACACTACTTACAGTACTTGCACTTCTCTATAATGAATAGGGTATATGTATGAAAGGCTACTGTGCACCAAAGAGAAACATTCATCTCTTATTAAAAGAATTAATATGCTTTATTCCTATTGTTTATCACAGAAGTGTAATCTTTACAATTTCTGTTTAACATTAGTTAGAAGAGTATTTATGTTCATTTTGTTTTGGAGACCAAAGACTGCAGTAATTTGTCTACATAGGCCATCTGGTGCCATGTGAGATCTGGCGTCTGGTGCCATAAGGAATGACACCCAGCCTCCTGCTGCTACACCAATAAGCCATAGGTCCCATGACGTACCTGTAGCTTTGTGTAGACATCTCTGACAGCTTAGCTCATCTCAAAAGGCACCGTCCACTAATGTATAGACAACTGCATTGGTTTCTTGCATTCCATTACCTGTAGACAATTGTCATTAAAACATTTTCACTGCATCTTTCTGATTTTCTGTTTTTTTCTAACCCATGTTTAACTGGGAAATCTATTTGGTACTTACTACAGAACTATCTTTCTTCCCCTACTATTTCATTGTCCAAATTATTTCTCAGTCTGTCTCTGTCACATCTTTATGGTGGCTCAGTTTACTCCACCTGGCTCCATGAAGGGATCTAGAGTATAGGAGTCCACATGTGTCAGTGCTTTGGACTGAAGTATTTAGGTGAAATAAAGGCTTAAAGAGATGACAACCTAGACAGCATAGGCCAGAGGCCACACCAAACTTTCTTTGGCAAAGACAAGTTAAGATCATTTAGGTGGAACTTGCCACTTCCACCTTTATTTATTTACTCCTGTTCTTTTTCCATCCCCTACCCTGTGTTGGCAGAAATGAATGCGCAGTGGTCCAGATCTCAGTTAAGTAAATGTCTAATTCCTACTGAAACCACTATTATGCACATAGATACCCCTCAAGTTCTGAATCTTCATGGTATATAGAGTCATTATATTTTAAAATTATTATTTAGATGACTGGAGCTAGAAGGAGAGGCAGTTCTCAGTAGTCCAGCTGGCTGATAGACTCAATGTTTACTCACTATGGTAAAAAAAAGTAACCATATTTTGTTTCCTTGCAACATCTGGAGAGTTATCCCCTTATATTTTCTTACAGTCTCTGCTGCTGCCCAAACTGCTCATTTCTTCTCATTCTAGACAGCTGAAACATCTGTGTCATCCATAAGGTGGCTTTAAATTGCCAGAGAAGCAGGACTGAGAGAAACAGGGGAAGGTTGAAACATACAGGAACAGGTAATATCCTATGTGCTTTTAATAGGGGACATATGACAGTGGCTAAAATCTGAAAAAATATACATAATTTAGGAAATCTGAAAATTCTTGAATAAGCATAACAACTGTGTCTAAACAAAGGTCCTTAGTCTCCTTTCTGAAAGAGCTGGTGATAGGAACTGATGAGCCTCCTTTACAGGCTGTGGTGGTTCTTTCTCTGAAGGAGGCAGGGGGAGGGTAAGAGAAGAGAAGGTAGGGTAGGGCAGTAATTAGTATCTGTAAAACCCAGCTTTAGGCATCACACTTAATGGTGGGATTTTGGCAGACAAATATTGACAGCGCATTGATGTTGCTAAGCTAGCAGTGCCCTGCTGAAGGGCTGGAATGCACGAGCCGCACAAAAGCCTGTCTATGGGACAGCACAGAGTGCCACTGCGCTAGCAAACACCTCTTGGGGCTATTGTGCATCAAAGGAGTGGGCTTTCTTGCAAAATTTGCTCCTTCCAGTGTGATAAGTCCATCCTCAATTTTGGTTGTGGTTGCTGTTGTTTTTCC
>NW_010301549.1:5968-48515 GCF_000700745.2 Antrostomus carolinensis
AGTGATTTTTCCCTTGGAGGAAGCAAAGGTTGGGCGACATTCTTCTTTGACACGGGGGAACTGCCTAACAATTAATCCCCCCAGCAGCAGATCACGCACTGGTCCCTGCATGTGCTGCAGAGACTGCCTGGATCCATATCATACCCAGACTCATATCCCACCTCAGTGTTACCTCATTTACAGGGGGATTTTACCCCTGCAGCCTGTGGCTTTAGAGGTATATTGATGAGGTCATTCACAGAGTTTTGTATTGTTGCCATTGAAAAGCTGTGAGAAAAAACTGATGAAAGGTAACTATTACTGTCTGAACACCATATCTGAAACTCCACCTGGTAACTCATGTATGCTGTGATCTGCTCTGATTCACTGTCTGGAACCTGAGATACGCTTTCCATGTACTGTGACTGACACAAGACACAGCTCAGAGTTAGACCACTTTTATCTATACTTTTCCACGAGAAGTTTTAGACTTTAGGCATTTTCTCAAATAAAATACTTTTATTTAAGTTTGTACATTATTTTGAAGTAAATAACTAGTTAAGAAAATAAGGATTTTAGCATTGAGCAAAATCATTATTGCTCTTTCTGAAAAACTGTTTGGATTATATTCCATTATCATATTTACATCCTGTTACAGGCTCCTTTGGACCACAGAAAGGTTAATCCTGAATACAGTGATGAATAGAAAGGTTCCTATCAATTTCCAATAGTTTGGCCTAGGTTCATACCAATGGTCAGAGTTGGTAGCAAGGTCTGATTTTCCTCAAAATTTTCAGGAAAATGTCATTGTGAAGCTTCACAGCCTCAATTACAATTCATTAGTCCATACAGCACAGTTCAGGGTGTCTCCACAGAATGCAATTCAGGCCATGTAATGCTACTTGAAATTACAGGAAGGAAAGTACAGTAGTCTTCAGACATTTCCTCTGTCAAATTAATCAAGGACTGTTGATTCAGAGATACTAAATGTCAGAGATCTTTTTTTCATTTTGCCATAATGCAGTGTCCTGGTTTTTAGCTGAAATAGAGTTGGTTTTCTTTTTAGTAATTAGAAGAGCAGTGTTTTAGTTTCCAGACTGGGACTCGCTGTGAGAGAGACATTGATAACGTACCAGTGTTTACATTTTTGTCACTGGAAGTGAAGGACTTTGTGTTCTGTTAGTCCACAAGCACAAGTTTTAAGGGAGGAGAAGAATATTCAAATTAATAAACTTAGTTGACAGTTAGATATGCCAATGGGGTATTCCATATCATTTCACGTCATGTCCACTATATCAGTGAGGGTGTCTTCCTCTTTTAGCTCTCTCTGGCTTTTCTCTCGGGCTCTGGCTCTCCCGGGATTGAGGTTTCGCTTCAGGATTATCGCTCTTCTGGGATCGTTACCTGGGAACAGGCCGGGCTCGGTCAGGAGGGGGGTGAGCTATAACATTGGGTGTCATTCACTTGCATATTTTGTTACTGTTATCGTTATCTTTACTGTTTTAATATTAGTATTATTTTAAGTTTTCTCTCTATTATTAAAGTGTTCTTATCTCAACCTACAAGCCTCCTTTTCCTTGCCCCCCCCAAACCTCTCCCCTATCCTCTGGGGGTGGGGGGGAAGTGGGTGAACAACTGTGTTGGCTGCTAGCCAAGGGCTAGCCCAGTGAAACTATCACACCCAGGTATAGTAATGTGTTTCTGTAACAGCGAGTGATATGTTTTCTCCTCTAGTATATCACTAAGGAGAACAGGCAATGCTGTATGTACAACTCTATTCACAGCAAAAGCCAGATAAAAAAAAAGAACCACTTAGATCTAAGCAGATGTTCATAATCTTAATTTTATTGACTCCAAACAACAGTGTTTGATTTGATACATGAAAAGCAATAAATCAGGAAATGTCATGACACATGAAAGAGTAAAAAAGAAACATGATAATAATCTGGGAAAAAACATTTCTGATTTAAATTATCTATGGCTTTCCTGGCTTCTGCCTCTGAGATGTTCAGACTGTCATATGGCATGGACCAGGTTTTAATAGCTATATTATCTCACAGCCCAGAAGGCCAATGGTATCCTGGGCTGCATGAAAAGAAGTGTGGTCAGCAGGTGGAGGGACATGATTCTGCCCCTCTACTCTGTTCTGGTGAGACCTCACCTGGAGTACTGCATCCAGATCTGGAGTCCTCAGCACAGGAAAGACATGGATGTGTTCAAATAAGTCCAGAGGAGGACCACAAAAATGATCAGAGGGATGGAGCACCTCTCCTGTGAGGAAAGGCTGAGAGAATTGAGGTTGTTCAACCTGGAGAAGAGAAAGCTCCAGGGAGACCTTATTGTGGCCTTTCAATACTTAAAGGGGGCTTCTAAGAAGGATGGAAACAAGCTTTTTAGCAGGGACTGCAGAGATAGGAGAAGGGGTGATGGTTTTAAACTAAAAGAGGGTAGATTTAGGCTAGATATAAGGGAGAAATTTTTTACCAAAAGGGTAGTGAAACACTGGCACAGGTTGCCCAGAGAGGTGGTAGATGTCCCATTCCTGGAAACATTCAAAGTCAGGTTGGATGGTGCTCTGAGCAACTAATTGAAGATGTCCCTGTTCACTGCAGGGGGGTTGGACTAGATGACCTTTAAAAGCCTCTTCCAACCCAAACCATTCTATGATTCTATGATATGCTAGCAACAATACTAAGTATACATATGGAATTCATGCATACTCACAGCATTTACAGCATTTATTCTCAGCAGCAATTTGTAAACTTTCTCACGTATCATCACTGTGGGCTAGGTTTGCAATCCACCCAACAACTTCCATTAAATGATTTACATGTAGCTGTTATAGCCAACAAAAGAGAAAACCATAACATATCATGGAATGATGCACTGGTTGATGTGATTTCCTCCAGAAGAACAGAGGCAAAGCAGGCTGAGAGAGAAGAAATACCAAACCTCATACACAGACAGATATTATTTGTGGTGATAACTTTTGCCCAAGAAGACGAGTCTGTCTGAGCTCTAGAAACAATAGAGGAAGTCTCAAGAGCTCCAGACATAGCTCAGAGCATGAACCATAGATGCTATTAATTGCTTCCAAAGGGTAGTCTCTATGTTGACCCTACGCTACAGTTAGCTTCTGCCAATACGATTCACAGTTTATACAGAACTATCTTCAAATCAAACACTTCGATCTTGTTCAACAAACAAAAATATTTTGACCTGGATAGATCTGACCCCAAACCAAATATTTCATTTTGATTTTGCTGACATAAATATTTGAAATTCAGATGAGAGTTCTTGTTTTTCAGGTTAAAAATGGCAACAAATATAAATTCAACATAGGCATCTCTTTAATGAAAACATGTTTTTCTTTTAAAAATTTTGTAGAATTTTTTCAGTATGAATGTTTTTGATAAATACACAGCAACAGTGTATACATAAATTCACAGATACACAAGAGTATATCTGTTAGATTCATGCACATAATCTCATATTTATTCACTTTTTGGAAAGATATCAAAAATCTGCTAAGTGATAGGTCAGGATTCTCCATTTCAGCTAGCTGAAAAAAATGTTAAAATATGGGAAAGTAGGAAAAAATTCATAGAAACGAGCACAAAAACAACCTCTTGCTTTCTTGGTATGTAAAGAAAATACTAAATAAACAATTTGTGATCCCAGTAATGAAAGTCAACACTTAAATCTGTGTGAGTTCTCCCTGTGTCTATTTATTTTTCTGTCTCCAAATATTAAATGCAAACTTCAATACAAAGCCAAGAATTAGGTTCCATACATGGAAATGTCTTGGTGATTGTAAAAAATAATGCTGTGGTGTCTCTAGTTGGGAGGTTTGGAAGAAAGGGAACTAAAAAAACAAGGAAAAAAAAAAGAAAAAAAAAAAAGAAACTGTTCCACTTCATCTAGCAGTGCTGCAATACATCACTCCAATTAAATCCCAGCCAATAAGCAAAGGGACGTGTTAAGTAAAATTCATGAGCTTTGAATGCATGTGAATGAATATGCCAATCAGAATCAATGCCACTCATTCATCTGGTGTAACACCATGGTGATGACAATGAGCTTGAAACCAGCCTTTGTTGTCATCAGCTGTGCAGTAGTTGCCACAGCCCCGGCCTGGATCAAATGTGTGGGACATTTAAATCTCCAGCATGGCACCAACACACAGAACATCTTATTCATGCCAAAAAAGGAGTTATAATCAGCCTCTGAGTAAATAATTCAGGATCAGTTCCTTGAGGGGCACAAACTGCCTTCTTTAAAATGACCAAAAGGCTGTTCCTCTCCTTGCTTGACTTTACTATATGGACACAAGCACAGCTTTTTGTAACCCTGTAGTGTATTTGTCACCTTAGAAAATTTGTTGCTATATTAATGTTTGTAGTTGAGACTTCTGTGGGCTTTAACTGATATTGCAATAGGAATACCTTTGTGGAGACCATGCATCTCAGCCCTTTTGAGTGCTGCAGTGGCAGATGGCTAGCTCTCACTCTTTTTACAATAACCATTTCATTTGTGATGCTTGACCTGAATTCCATTCCTTGTTTAAAAGTGTGTCTCAGTTCTCAAATGGTATTTCACAGAATTGCCATTTCCACAGTGTTTCCACACGCTGTTCTCCAAATAACACATTTGCCCATAAAACAGGGTGGAAGAAAGGAATATGGAACTAAGTGTCACAATTGAAAATGTTTAATTTAAGAATATGTATCCAAATACTGAAGACAGCTTAATTTTTATTGGATATAAATTATACCACTGATATTTTCTTATATGTCAGTTTATATCACTTATCAATCACATTATATTTTTAGGGCTTTGCAGTATGAGTTACAGTTCTGTTTCTTCCATTGTGTTCTCTGTAGTTATAACATTGTAAATGTGAAACGCTATGTCAGAGCAACAGGCCTGTGAGTGGTGACATAGATTCAACTTCTTTGAATAAATCAAGCATGCATGCTTTCAGTAATAGATACATCCATTAATCAGTGTGTTTAAAAAGATGTGACATCCACTCCATAGAACTGATATTCCCCCAATTTACCAGTGGATGTTACTTGGTTTTGAATGCTTTCTTTGCACATTTCTCATGTTATTCCTCGGTTCCTGGATAGGAAATTAATCTTAAGAGGAAGAACCAGTGATATTAAGGAACTTTGTTTGGAAAGAGTTTCTTTCTGAGGTTTCTTCTGCAGCCAATTAAAATCTCAAGCAGAGGGAGCTGAAGACATCATTCAAGTACACATTTGATTAAGATGTGATTTAGTTAAACATGATGCCTAGATTTGCCAAGAAAAACATTCATCCTTTGGCCATTCCCTGTCATTCTGTGGACTGAGTCCACAAGGAGTAAGTTAATAGGGAGAATAAATGTGAGGACCACAAAGAAGTATCAGAAATGATGCTGCAGAATTGATGCTGTATGCCCACTAAGATTCCTTACAACCCTGTACTGTGATCCTTCTGTTAGTGACCTAGTCTTTTCCTACTGGAAGTGACCTGGTCTTTTCCTACTGGAATTCTGTAGTGCATTTCTTTGGAAAAACAAACAAACAAACAAACAAACAAATAAATTACCCTGTCTGAGCTTTTTGCAGCACTTTAAAGTGATCCACAGCAGTTTGATGTAAATTCATGCAACAGGCCCAAGCATGAGAGAACTATGTGACCCACAGCAAAGATCCATTCCACCTTACAGCAAAAGATATATTTCTTTACACTCAAAGTGAATGGCAGATTATTTCCAGCTGTATCTAAACTCATACTTCACGGCATTGTGCAGTTAATAGTAACTAAAATTCAAACAAACTACTTATCTCTGAATATATATTCATTTTGTTCTTTTTTAAAAGAGTTTTTTTCATAATTTGAGACAGCAACATTGTACTTCATCTGCAATAACATGAAAACATGTCAGTTAATATCCCATTTCTATAGATTTTTAACCTAAGTGTGTTGACTTTCAAAGATCCAGAAAGTTCTCTGTTGTCCCAGTGAGTATGAGGTAAAAGAGAACCCTAAGTCTTTTTATTAGATTTATCCTCAGGCAGCCACTAAGTAAAATGAAAAGCTGACAAAAATTCAACTGTTAACAAGAAGTAACACGTATTTCTGCAGCTATTCTTCATGATATACAACCATGCCATTTCCACTAAGGAAAAACCAGGTCATTAATGTTTTAAGCTGACTAAAGAGAATGCAGGTACTTATCCTCATGGTGAAGAGGTTTATGAAGTTCATTACCATGTTGAACTTATGTTTAAGAGTATATATCCATAGTTCATAAACTTGGAAAGCTGTTGGAAAAGCTCCTGGTCTCCTTACTTGCAACAAGTTATTACATTACACCTATGAAAAATACTTTGTCCCACCAGTTGTTCAGAACACAGAATCTCAGCCCAAAGCTGGTCATACCATTCTTACAAATCTGGATGACAGCAGCACAAGTGGCATGAAGCTATAAACTCAGAACAAACTTCAGGTCACCTGGACTCCTGCCTTGTTGCACTCTATCACAAGTTGTCACAAGATCCTTAGACCTGTCATCTACTTTATTGCACCAAATAAAGCTCAAGGTTTTGCTTCTTGTCATCAAGACAGCATTGGGTTCACACCAGCTAAATGTTTGTAGTGAATGGTGAAACAGTATATGATTTTTTTTTTTTTTTTTGTAATCTGGAAAGCTTTGTGGAAAATAATTTTTTTATGCTATTCTGTTTGGGTTTTGCAGTAATAGACTCTGACCTGAAAACAGTTACTTTCTGTTATATTTAAGTAGATCAATGGAAAATAAGTCACAAACTTTGCTGCTTCTTGCCTGTTGCTGTGGTTTAAATGTCCATTCAATGAACTAAGCACCTTCTTGTATTTGAAATTATACAGCTAATTAGATAGACAATGAGATGGATTCTCTCTTTCTACAAACACATACAAAAAATGTACATGTTCATATAGAGGACTCTGACATTCTTAGATGTCACTATTTTCACACTTAAAGTTACATACGAGTAGGTGGTTAAAGAAATTTCATTGCATTTAATAAAACAAGTTGCACCCAAAACTTAATCAGAAGTTGCTTAATGTGTATGTGGGGGCAAATTACCAAATGAAACAAAACCAAACAAAAAAACCCCACACTACACTGACAGCCCTTGGTAGCTATTAAACTTGTCATCATTACATCAGTAATTTTCTTCAGTAACTCCCAAACCAAAGGTGAAGCTATAGTTCCAATTTTTGACCCATCAAGTCTTGGTCTGACTTGCAAGAAAATTATGTAGAAAACAGTTGACAATGGTGGCATTTTCTGTATGTTTTTGGGATACCTGTCTGTTGGTATAGAGAAAGCCCACTCATCTCTGTTTGACCACTAATTAGCCACAATTCTGATCATTAATGAATAAAGCTGGTGTTTTCAAAGAATTTATAAAGGAAATATATAGATTTATACTGAGTTTTTAAGGCTGAGCTCCTCTTGCTGCTTTGAGAGTTTTGAAAAGGGACTGAATCTAAAGCTGCAGCTGAGAGGTGCTGCATTTCTGCTTAGTATAGACTCTGGTTTAACGTTAAATTGAACATCATACATCATATAAATTAAGAGCTATGTTGGAATATTTGTTTTATGGGTAATTCAGTCACAAATTATGTTCACATATCATTTGCTGGATGCTCCTTAAGATCAGAAATACACTGCATTAGATTAGAAGATTTAGAATCAATGTTTCTTACAAGTATAATAGCATGCCTGTACAAAGACATAGAAAATAAAATTACATTACTTAAAAAATATAAGTCACCAGGTATTTCAGATTTATGGAGCTGCCTATGGGCTAACCCGAGATGTAAGCAAATAAGTGCCAATTAATTAGAATCTGTGACAGTGTTCAGTACCATCTCTTTGATCTTTCACTAGTGGCTGACAACAAAGCACACATACTCACAATGCTTTAGTTTCAGTCAAGTGATCAGCAAAACATGTTCAGCTAATTTAAATAACAGAAGCTGGTAAAATACAGCTATCTTACAGCATTAAACAAAGATTTGAGTTCAGATGACAGCATCAGGTATTTATAGAACAGATAACTTGGTGTCATTTGCATCAGATGGATAACTTGAGTTAAACTTAAAAATGGATGAAGCCACAAGCCAGAGGTTAAAATAAATTCCACAGTAACTCCCGTGCCCAACCATTGGTATTCTGGCTATTTAACCACAGTTAAATAGCTCTGGGAACAGTGTCACACAAACATCTGGGCAGAAAGACAGAGTGTGAATAGTTCACAAACAGAATATACATTTGTTTCAATAGTATCAAAATTCATAAAAAGCATAGAGCAACAGAAATCAGTGATGTGTGCAGGTTAGAATCTATATTTCGGTATATACAGCTATCATACATTTTTGACCTGGAGTGTTGGGATTTTTTCTGTACATGTATTTTGAGACTGTTTAAAAGGAATAGCTATTTGTCTATGAAAATGGGAAATGTCTGAAATATAAACAATATATGCAGTGATATAAAGTGTTCAAATTTTATTTTTTTAATACAATTTTTGAATGACGTAATTTTATACCGACATTAAAAAAGGTTTTTCTAACATTGTCATATTTTAACCTACAAAGATAAGGCACTATCTTGCACCTATATTTTCTTTTTTATTGCTCCAAGTATTTTGGCCTAGTAGTGGTTCTCTTCTAGGAGGCAAACTGTTGAGAGGAAGCATAAATGTACCAATACTGATGTTCTAGTTCAATGAAGCACTTGCTCAAGTATGGAGTTAAATTCCATCTCCAATTAACAATTTAAGTTGAAGCCATGCCTAAGTGCTCTGTGGAGTCAAGTCTCAGAGAAGACAACTGCAGACAGACACTTTGATTTTCTCAGATCAGATGATGGGCAGGACTGTGGCAGCACAGCTTGGCTCCGTGCAGCCCGGTGCTGCAGTGGTCCCAGCCTCTGCTGACTCCCAGACTGTTCTCTGGGTTTGTGGCTGTGCCAGCCACGGTTCAGCTGACTTGACAGCAGAGATTAGCAAGTACCAGTGCTTAGGGGAGCTGAGCACAAGCACTGTTTAATTTGCTAGTACAGACTTAGCTCGTATGTATCAATGTGCCTTACATGAAAAGGTCTTGAAACTGGTAGGTATTTTTGGTGTCCAAAAGTTTAAATACCCTTAGACCTAAATAATGTCAAATTACTTGTGTTTCTCCCACTTTTAGGGAACAAGCATGTTCTCCAGAATCAAAAAGCTTCAGAAAGCTGTGAGATTTGGCTGTCTAGAGATACAGAATGTTGTTTTGCTTTTCAATTTAATTGAATGTGTCTTCTTTATTTTTTGGTTGGTTTTTTTTCATGATTCAGCATGCCTCTCTAATATCCCAGAAACAGAAACACTCCTCTTCTTAGACAGCAGCCTGTAACTTATAGACTATGAGCTCTCTCCACAACCCTGATTTTGGTTTGTGAACTTGTTAAAACTCTGCATTAAAAACATGATTTATCATATCCTCCCTCACTCGGACTGTGAGAGCTCCCAGGACAGGAGACAGCTGTTCCTGGGGACAGCCACTCACTTCCCGCCAATGTAATACAAGAGAAGGCATCACTCCTGCATGATGCCTCCTCCCATGGTGGCTGTAGCCAGCCCTGAAAGCCCTCCCATGAGCATGTGCAGTGCACGGGTCATGCAGGGTGTATGTCCAAGAGAAACGTTGAGTGTATGAGGGCTGCCAGTACACTAAACTGAGCTCATGCAGGGTTCAGAGATAAGTGCAAACTCCACAACATAGGGTGAGGGTCCTGAGTGCCGGTGCTTAGCTGGCTGCTGGACACAGGCACTGAGAGAAGAAAGCTTTTGGAGAAGCGATGTCAGCTCTGTAGCCCTCCAAGGAAAAGCTGGAAGAAGCCTGAGAGGACACTGCGACAGGCAGCCCTGCTGAGGAGCCTTCAGGCTCTCCCCTTTCCCTCAGCAATGGCTTTCAGAGGAGGCTCTGTCTGGCCCCTGCCTGAGCTACCCTGGATCATCCCAGCCAGACCTCAGCCCATCCCCACCACCCTGCCCGGCCATTCCAGGGCTGTCTAATCCCTGTTTCCCCCGCTGGGTCTGATCCTGACCCCCACCCATGGACCCACCTGGCTTTGGCCCATCCCCTGCCCCTGGAAGGTGCCCGGCACCATGTGTGCCCCAACACAGCGATCAGCAATGCTTTAGTAGTGGCTCCAGAGCACATTCAGGTTGAAACTGCCTTCGCCTCCCTTCAGGAAATGTGTTCCTCTGTGTTCCCTTCCCACTTGCGTTTGACCAAGCTTAGATGATTCTTGTTAAGGGATGGTTCATTTCAAGAAAAATAACCTTCCTGTGCACTCTCCTGTGGCCTGGGACATGAATCCTAAAGGTCATATTTCCTATGTAGAGTGGCCACATCACTTCAAACCAAAACTTCATCTTGCTCAGCATCCTATTTGCACCAGTGGCCAACATCAATACCACAGAAAGACACAGCAGTGCAAAATATGTCTTATTTCCAGCAGCAAAAGCTTCCAGCCATCTGTGGTTTAGTGGCTCTTTGAGATCCAACATATCTGAAATGGTGAAGATGCAGTTTGCAGGGAGATTACAAAATCACTTCATCTATTTAGCTCAGATGTAGCTCAGGGCATTATCACTTCCTCATAGACCCAGCAGAATGGGAGATGGGAGGGGGGCAGGTGACATGAATTTGTAGCACATTTTTGCACAAACACAGCTCCAATTTTATTAAGTTTGCCTGGTTACAATCATGTATTTTGACACTTGTTTCAAAAATTTCTTATTTTGACTTAGCTTAGCCCTGCTCCAAACTCATTTAGATTAAAATATTGTAAGGTTAGCCTAAGCAAAAAGAATTAAAACAGTCTTTTCACATTAGATTAACCAAACTAGTTGAAAAGTATAATTTAACTTAAACTGTTGTAGCATTGTAGATGTAGATAAAGCAAATGTGTAACTGAGAGAAGATGGCCTCAGGCACACGTTAAAATATCCAGTTAATCACAGTAGTAGGATGACTAGCCCAGCTCTCAACCATAACATGAATTAGTTTATCAGCTCTCATACTTAATCAAATCAAAACATCACACCATTTTTCAGCCACAGAATAAAACATACAACCTCAAACTACCCATCAGCAATACACCGAGGAAACAAATACTCTTCTTAGCTTGTTCTGAAATCATTGATTCCTTCCACTTGAAGAAATATGTGGAAGTTAAACACATCCTACCAGTGCAGGTAAGTTTCCCCTTTCCTTAAAATAATGTACTTATGAGACTAAAAAAGAAAACAGAGTCTGCAAGTGGGAAGACTGAAGCTCACTGCAGAAGTCCTGCACCACACTTCAGCCTTCCCCAGGAAAACTCTTTTGTTTACTGTTAACGCATGTAACAATTCACATAAATACACCAACACAGATGAGGCAGCACAGGCTAATTCCCACTTCAGAGACTTGCCACATCAATGAAGAGATGGCTTATGCTTTCATTCTGAAACTTGATATGCCACACTAAAAAACTAAGCATTCTCATCATCACATTAACATTCAATTCAGCCCTTCCTGGCCCTTTTGCCATGCCTTAAGGTCATTTACAGCAGCAATAATAACAATGCTAGACACTCAGCCAAGACAATGTTCAGCTAAATCTACACTACAGAATCTACTGTTCTACAGGACCACAAGCTATACAGGTTTCCCTGTCTGGAAAAGGCCAAATCATTTTAAGAAATTGGTTTGATACTCAGGAATCAGCATTAAAATTATGCTACTGTGCTTCTAGAGATTATTTTAATTTTTCATTTATGATGAAATCATTCTCGCTCTCCCTGTCAGTTGCTAAATTTAAGTATGTATGTGTTAAGCGATTGAAATTTCTTAATCTCAAGGATTTCATTTCAAAGCAAATATTGCAAAATATTACTTTTAAACTTAATTTGAAGTTTAAAGACACTAATTTTCAATGAGTTCATCCATATTTTCTCTTCCATTTCTGTGATATTCCAATTAATGTCTTGACAGGCAATAATATAAAGAATTTAAAGAAATTACATTTTTAAATGCAAGAATTTGTTGGAAACTTAGGTTTAGAAGTTATATTTACTCCATAAGTAAAAGCATCACACATTCAATCTTTCATTCATATAAAAAAAATACAGTTCCAAATCCCAGACATGGAAAATTTATAACAAGCTTCTAGAAACTGACCTGCTAAATTAAAACTGTTCCTAGAATTTTCCATGTTAATTCTATCAAGCCCTCTTGAGAAAATCGCAAGCTTCTTTCTAAAATTTGTGAATAGAAAAAGGATGTGTGTAGCTTTTTTTTTTTTTTTTTCCTGAGATAGTAGTAATTTTGCAAATCAGATTGCCTTTTTTACTTTGGCTAAATGCTTATATAGCATAGCATAGCATTTAGATTAAATTTAATAACTTTAATCGTTAATATAGCTCACCTGTTAATTATGGAAGCACTTCTTAAAAAATAACTGATCCTATAGAAAATAGTTTGGATCTCATAGAACAAGTCTGTGCTGCAACAGATACAAAGTGTAGGTCTCCTGCAACCTGGTCCAAAACCAAGATGCAAAACCATCTTTCCACTCAGAACTTGACACAAGAAAGCCTACAAGAAAGCTGGGGGGAAAGCCTACAAGAAAGCTGGGGAAGGACTTTTCATAAGGGCAGTTAATGACAAAACAAGGGGAAATGGGTTTAAGCTGAAAGAGGGGAGGTTTAGATTAGATATTAGGAAGAAGTTCTTCACTGTGAGGGTGGTCAGACACTGGAACAGGTTGCCCAAGGAAGTTGTAGATGCCCCCTCCCTGGAAGTGTTCAAGACCAGGCTGGATGAGGCTTTGAGCAACCTCGTCTAGTGGAAGGTGTCCCTGCTCATGGCAGGGGGGTTGGAACTAGATGATCTTTAAGGTCCCTTCCAATCCTAACCATTCTATGACAAGCAAGGATCAGCCCCTGTCCCACAGTTCTCACACACTGTAAATCAAGTTGGATAAAGGAAAGGAGGATGGGAAAGACAAAGAGGGGAGAAAGGCATAGCCAGTGTCACTTACTTAGGAACTAGGAAAAGACAGAACTGAACTGATATTTCAAAAAATGTAATGTTTCTTACGAAATATGCTTATGTGTAATACATACCTGAGCTCTTCTTTCCTTGTTCCCTTTATAGTCAGTGGAGGGTTGGTCATTACAGACCATGTAGCAGACAATGTAATACAGTTCATCTTAAGGTAGGTGCATACATCATGAGCTGCACTCACTAGATCTCCAATGATGATAAGGATTAGTTGAGGAGTGCATGCTACTCTTCCAGAGACTGCAAATTAAGTGAGATGAATCTTACCTAGTGTGGTGTTCAGTCTATCCTTTAATCCACATCACCACTGAAATACTGAAATCTGTAGTAGACTCACTACAAGAGCAACATGCTAACACACCTGGAGATTTCTTTTATCAGCTGGGAAATATGGGCACTTCTGCTGCACAACATGCTGACAACGAATCTGTTACTTCTAGTCAACAAGATGCATGTCTTGGGTACACCAGGATTAATACTAATAAATAACTGAATTAGCTAGCAGTTAGCTAGGACTCCTGGAGACTTTCATGGAACTATCAAGACAAATATTTTCTGTACAGAAAAACATAATATGACCAGGAGAATCCTGATAAATGATAGTCCTAAATGTGGTCAGTGAGGCTGTGTTTCTGAGCAGGGTTTAAAAAGACAGCTGTTCCTCCGTAACATACCTTCTGGCAAGACTTGTCTCAGTGCTTCTGCCTCTATCTAGTCTCTTTCCAAAAAAATCTAGTGAGAAAAATAAGACATATTAAAGTCTTGTGAATGGTTTGCTCAAGATTGTCCAAGTTAGTTTTTAAAATAGGGAACATCAGAGTTGCCTTACAAAAGAAACCCCTGACAATGGTGGACATGGAGGTATTTCCAATTTGTTTTTGCATGCTGTGCTTGAAAAGTCCAACAGTCCAACAGCTGAGGCTGAAGGTAAGCTAAGCAGCTGCTAACAGCTTTGCTGTACTCATGAAAAATCAACAGCTTGTCACATTAGTAACTGTGAGTCATACTCTTAATGCTCCATTTGCATTTGCTGTTACTGGTATAGTATGAACATTACTTTCATATCACATTAGTGCATTAATACAACACTGGCCAAATAGAGCTGGTCACACTGATATAGCTATCTCTGATATATAATGCTGCAAAGCATCTCTTAGTACATTATATGACCCTACTTTGGCCAAAATGGTACCCTTTTCATGAGACATAAAAGGAAAAAGGAAGAAAAAACATTGTGCATAGCAAGGAACAGATAGAGCATATTCTGAGGAACAGGATGGTTTAGTAGATAAATTGGGTACGTAAAAGAATGATTAAATGGTCTAGAGCTCTTCCACCTGAAGAAGAGAGGAAATAAACAGGGAACATGATGGAGGCCTTAAGGTCCAGAGTAGTTATAGAAGGTCAGAGTTTTTCTGCTGTATTCCTTCCAAAAGAACTAGGTGTCCCAACAACTGAAATGAAGTATTTCTTCAAGTTGTTCATAAATAAGTTTGTATCTCCTTTGAATAGGGTGTAGTGGATTCATATTGAAGATTCCGGGAATGAAATGGTTGGTTACCATTTGTAAACCTGAAAATCAGTCACCATTGCCTCAGTTGCAAGTTTTGCAATAAAATACTTCCTTACCTCTATGAACTGCAGTCTACAAAGCTCTCAGACACACTCAAGAGTTCAGACCTCAGACAGAAAAATACAACTTGTACAAACCAGTACATTGTCTTCTGCTTCGTCCCATCCCATGCTCCATGTGCTTAACTCACAAAGGGGTAAGCTATGAGTGCTCTGAGTGACATTTGGATCACTTGGCATTTGTGTAACAAGACAAGTGGAAGTCTGTGTTCAGATGCCACATCCTGGAATGGGAAATCCCATTTTAACTTTTGACAACATTCAGATGATATGACTGGCAGAAGACAAAATAATTAATTTCAGTATATTAGCTTGATTCTGGAATGAATTTGCCATATCAGCTGTTGAGCGTTTTGGTCCTGCTCAGGACACGTTTTGAAGGATATACTTTAAACATTAAAGATATTCAATCACAGAGGTTGTAAGTGGTAAACTGTAAGTAGAGAAGCACCTGGTAAACAGTCCTCAGTTTTAAATGACATGTAGCTTGGCTTTCACCACAAAGGTACTTATTTAGCCACCTTTGGCTACAAAAGCTCTTGAGCAACTCTTGATCTCTTTGTATGCTCTTAGTCTTCAGAAGATCTTAGTCCCCTGCCTCCCAGCAGCTTCCTTGAATTATCTGTAATGAATGAATTGGTTTTGTATTTCTAAGGCAGGAAAGACCAGCTCTTCTTCAAAGGTTACAGTTACAGTGACTACTTCCATTTCCCCTAGGCTCTGACTAGATGAAGAATGTTTTACATCTTTAGGCTCTATCAAACATCAGTGCTATTAGATCCTGCATTGAAAAAAATCAGTAAGAAAATGAGAGATGTGTTAAAGACTTCACAAATTGCTGGGGAAATGACTGTGAGTTAAATACATTTGAAATCAAGTTACTATGCAGTATGCAATCATATAGCTTAAGAATTAGAATTAGAGTAGTTTAGTTTAAAGTAAACATGGAACACACAATACCAGCATTCTGTCCACAAAGCCACATGAGTAAATATACACATTCAATCATTTTAGTATATTGTATGTCCTATAGAAATGGCCATTCTTACTTACTACCACAGCTGCAGTAGACAGTGTTTTGCCTGCAAGCGCCAAAGAAATAAGAACCTATGACGCTAATTACGCCAAGGGATACTAAGCCATTAAACTATTCCTGGTAGACCCAGCCTATACTATTCAGTGCAATTATGTAAAACAGTGAAATGGTAATTAGTGACAAAGCTTGGTACATGAGAGCCTTACAACATGACTCACATATCTGGAGATAAGATTTCATTAGTCTGTAATTGACCATTAAAGCATGAAATTTTTGCAACACTTTCACCTTACTGGGATTACTCTTGCCGTTTCACTATCAAAAGTCAGTTCCTGAAGCTATAATGCTATAATGCTAATGTCAGAAAAGCTGCAGCAAGAGTTTTCATAGCAGTCAACCAGATCAAGCTTAACATTAAAACAATATATAGTGATGTTAGATGCCTCCATTCAAAAATAAATTTTTATGCAGTTGTATGGAATCAGTGTGGATGAGGATGTTCACTTTAAACAAAAAGTAAAACCAGCAATCAATTGAAAACCAAACAGTTTGAGAAAGGAAACAGATGAATGAAAGAAGAATACAGAAAGGGAGGGAGAAAAGGAGAAAGGAAGGGAGGAGGGAGAAGAAAAGAAGGAAGGCAGGGAGGGAGCAAAGCAGGGAGGAAGGCAGGAAGGCAGAAATGTAGGAAGGCAGAAAGGAAGGCAGAAAGGAGGGAAGGAAGGAAGGAAGGAAGGAAGGAAGGAAGGAAGGAAGGAAGGAAGGAAGGAAGGAAGGAAGGAAGGAAGGAAGGAAGGAAGAGTGAGTTTCATTCATTTCTAAATCTGTATGACAGTTCAGAATACCAAAGTCCTGAACTAATGCAGCAATGCACACTGTAATACCATATCATTAACAAAAACAATCAATTTTGTTTCACACATATGCAAAGGGAAAAATCAAAAGACATTGTACTGCTTGTATACAACATTCTAGTACAGTGTATATGTTATAAACATATCTTAAATAAAAACAAAAATAATTTGTCAAAAATTCATAGATGTTTTGATCATAATCATGTGCTAAGGGTGTCTGCCTGCTATTTGTGTACATGTACTTGGGGAGGCAAGTAGTTGACACTAGCATATTTTAGAACTCTTCTTACAGCTTTTAGACAGAAATCTTAGTCTGAAAATAAAGCTGGATTTTACCACACGTCTTCACACTGGTAGTGGCTTGTCCTCTGCAAATTAAAAGTGGTAAATCAGCAGTAATGTTCTAATGGTTTTGAATGGTTTTTGTGTTTTTTCACATAGAAAGGTTTTACTCAGGACAAAAAATATTGAAATTGATCATTATCATACATTATTCTTAGCCTATTTAAAATGTATTTTTCATCTGAAAAGACTAAGGTTGCATGAGTACATGCTATTCTTAATGGCACTTCGTCCCTCCACCTCTGCATCTTGTCTGTTATCCTTCCTACATAGTATAAGGTCTGGTTTAAATGAGCTGGTGTTGTCGTTCAATGTGATCTGACTTCACACTGACTTATAATTCTGTACCTGTGTAAAACATGCCACAATAGGCGGCACAAAAGAAGCCCTAGAACAGAGGCCTGTGGCTTGAAACTACAAATGCTAAAAAGGGTGAGTGAGGCTAGAAATAGTCTCAAGAAGGAAGGGGTACTTTCTTTGGATGTGGAGTGAATGCCTGAGAAGCAACATGCTGCTGTGCTTACCTTGTTCTCACCCTGGTCAAAGACTAGTTGAGTATAGTGTCAAAATCCTTCTAACGTGCATCTTTTGTAGATGAAAATACAAACAATAAATGCCCCTATGGAACAGTCTGACAAATTTTTCCAAATGACTTGCACAGTATTGTGTGTACAGAGGTTTTGTCCCAAAACATACAGATCCTACCATGCAGAAATGGGATCTTCCTCGGCTCCTTCTAAATCCGTTCCGTACAGCTCAGCCAGTAACACTTATATTGTAATGATTTGATTCCTATTAGCCAAGTACAACGTTGTTTCATACCCAACTTCAGAGACATAAGGTGCATCCAGATTTAGATTTGGTTCAACCTGCACAACAGCAGCAGAATCTGGTCCAGTTTTCTGCATTGCTCAGAGTATATAGATGCTCTAAACTATAGACAAGCTACCTCACAGTAGGATCAGTGATTTGTTTTGCTCATGTTCTTGCCTAGAATGGCATTTTTAATGAAAGACAAAAATGTATATTAAGAAAAAATTGACAACTGACTTGAATGTACAGGGGAGACAAAGGTATTATAAAGAATCAAGATATATTTAAGAAAAGGTGCTATAAATGTTTTTATAATTTGGGGGGGGGGATTCACTACAATTAATTTGGTTTTCAGGATAGACAAAATAGTCTTTCAGTGACACTTTCAAAGAGTAAATATACAAACCTGTACTTGCTACATGAGAAAGAAGTATACATATATGTGGAAATATAAAAATAAAATAGATTTCCTTGGTGCTTTTGAAACAAAACAACATGAGATGATCCATGTGTGCAACTAAAAAGAAAATTATAAATGACAGCCAACTGAAGGAAGCTTTTTAGTGACACCTGTCAAGAATCGGTCTTACCTACTGCCTCATTAGAAGTCTTCATTAATGGTCTCAAACAAAATGAAAAGAGCATGTTGATAAATTTGTCATTGATTTCACATTAGGAGGTACATGTTAGCACAAAGGACTGATGCACAAGACCTACAGTAACTTTGATAAATATATGTTAGCATGTCTCAGGGAAAAGATTCAGAAATAAAAAATATGCAGTGGGAAAAGAAATCTGGAAAATAATGCTGTCAAGAAGCTAGTGAACAGCAATTACATGTGAAATTTCATTACAAAAAGTCATGAGAATGCTGCAGCTTGTCATGGCATGCACAGATATCTGATCACAGAATACAGCACTTCCACATGTCTCCTGTCCATCCATATATACAGTTCTGTATTATACCCTGATCCCCACCATAACTAACGAAAAGTTGTGTTCTGTTGGCTTTTTCACTAACAAAAATTGGGACCACTGTTAAGTGTTTCTTTAACGCAGTTCTGTTTATTAGCACTGATGTGCAGAGTCTCCTTTCCTTGAGCACCAAGCATTCAACCTACAAACCTCTTGTCAAATTTCAAAGTCCATTTTGTGGCCAGCACTTGTTCAAGAGCTACCTGAAACCTTCTGTAAGCCACTGGCTGTGCACACCAGCTGTGCCTATGCTAGTAAACTTAGTAAGACCAGGATGCAGGTCTACAGGGGTCCATATCACAACCACAGCATCATCTCTACAGTTTAGGTTGTGACAAACAGCTCTCTCCCAGCCAACACTGAGGCATAGCTCAGGAGTTAGCTTGGCCCAGGGACCATTCTCATTAGAGAACTTTGATACAGTCAGCATATTTTGGGAAGGCATGAGAGTTTCACTGTACGGGTAAGAATTACGTATGCCATGCCCAGATTAGTCTCAGGGCCAGATCAGTTCATGGACTGTTTTATTAGTTAATATGCACCTAGGCATGTGCTCAGAGGTCTTCTGCTTCAGATTGCTGGTATTTTCCTCTGATTCTTGCTTCTTGCAAGCAAATTTATTTAGCTGTACACTTTCTCTCTCTGTCCCTATCTTGTCTTCTACTCAGCTCTGCCATGCAGGTTTTGCTTAGGACACAAAGGTTATGTTAGATCTTTGTAAACTATCATCTCTTTGCTTGTTCCTTCACTTAAATAGACTTTAGGCCCACAAATTCCTAGGTTCCCTACCTCCCTTGACACAAATCCACCATTTTCAAAACCAATGAAATTCCAAATAATGATCCCTCAAAATATCTTTCAAACAAAAAGAAAGACTTAATTATGCATATATACAGAGAACGTCTTTTTATCAGGTATAACCAATACTGAGTACTATTTTATATGCTTTCTAACTGACATTGTAAACCCATCAAAAGAAATTGTGGGGTTTTTTGTTTTGGTTTTGGTTTTGAGGGTTTTTTTTGAGACAATAGGTGGTTGTCAATATCATGGGTGCTTGTCCCAGAGCTGTTCCACAGCTGAATCTTCAAAATCCAATCAAAGCTTCCTACCACCCTGCCAGCCAGGAGATAAGCTGGCCTTCTGAGTCTGGACAAAGCAACTTTAAAACCTCACAAGATTTCCAAAAATGTTTTATGAGTTATTGCCGAGGATCTCGCTTCCTTTCTACAGATTTGGTGTATGTATCCTTTTAATCTCACTGGCACTTAAAATTCTCTCACATCACTGGTATATGAGTTTATCATTGTGTTTGAAAATATATGATGTCAAACAGCATTAAAATATTAATGACAAAACCAAATCACAGTCACTCTGGGAAATAAGTTCTGTTTAGTTACACATTTCCAGGATATCTAGCAGA
The DNA here is from genome assembly GCF_000700745.2 of Antrostomus carolinensis. NCBI lineage: Eukaryota > Metazoa > Chordata > Aves > Caprimulgiformes > Caprimulgidae > Antrostomus > Antrostomus carolinensis. The sequence continues at coordinate 26,163 of NW_010301549.1, forward strand.
TGTAGGTCCTCTACTTGCATCTGAAGGCTCAGGCACACCACCACACTGCAAATATTAAATTATTATAACAATTTAATAGTGATAGTAGTAAATAGCACCAAAAGAGCCTTCAAATAACAAGCTTTGGTACCTTTCTGTATCTAACTGTAGTTGAATGACATTGAGAAGATTTTAGAAATTCATTTCAAGCTGATGTTTCCAAATGGAAACAAATTCTGTAGTGGAACCATGGGTTTAATGAACAGCAATTGTGTGATTTTCTTATTGAAATAGACTTACAAACTTGTTCTTCCATGTTCTCTAGCATGGTGCGTATATTATTTGGTTCCCCTGCATTCCAGACAGACATTCCTTGCTGAGGTACTTAGCATAGGAAGCAGAATATGCAGCAGCTTTTATTTCAGTCCATCTGATTTACCATTAGTAGCCACACCTAAAGGTTAAGATTCTGGACCACAGTCTGTTATTATTAATTCAAGCCTTACAGTCACCATTAACATAGGCAAAAGATCTGACATACTTCTACCAGAAAGGAATGAGGTAAATGGTTGTACAGGGCTATTGGCAAACAAATATTAAGAGTTAAAAAAATGGATCTGTCTCAAAAATTCATTTTGCAAAGAACATTGGGCTCTCTCAGGTCATAAATCCTCCGGTCCCCCCTGTGTGGTCCTTCAGCATAAATTAATCACTTCTTATAAAAGCAGCTATGAATTAAAGCAATTTTAAGCATAAAATACAGGTTTGATTACCAGTTCTCGGTATCTTAGTCACAGCAGCAATGTAGGTTATATTGACAGTGTTGGTAATATTTCTGGGACTAATTAAAGCAAGGTCGCATTAGCTTTCTCTTATTATTACAACTTGTATCTGTTATAAAACCTTTTATTTTCAAAAGTGTAATAACTGAGCAAAGATCTATCCTGTGGAAATTAGTGTATCCCGATATAACTTTTTATAAAAAATTAGAAAACAAAGTACTTTACAGAATCCTTAAACACATTGGTAGCTCTTCCAGTGCTGATTTCTGGAGCTTTCTTATGAGAAAAACAAACAAACAAACAAACAAAAACCCCCAAAAAACAAACCAACAACAAACAAACAACCCAAACACTTGCATTATAATTTGCAAAAGATGGTTCATCATTTCAGGCTGTCCTTTCAGGCTGTCCTGATGGCAGGGGGGTTGGAACTAGGTGATCTTTAAGGTCCCTTCTAACCCAAACCATTCTATGATTCTATGATTCTTTCTCCAGTGTCATTAGATATTATCTGGAAACATATATTTTTCTTTTTTTTTTTAATTGAGTCAGCATTAATTTATGAATTTTAATGAGACTAGACTGCTTTCTGAATCATGCACCTTAGATAGAATACCTGTCTAGCCAAGATGTTCCAGTGCCACATTCACATGAAATTTAATGATTGAATCTTTTTCTGACAAAAATAAGGATTCTTTTTTTTACATCATCCTGCCCTATTAAAAAAAAAAAAAATAGGATTTGGACTAGAAGCATACACCTGTTGCTTAACTGAAATAAAAGTACTCTCCTTGTGGTCAACAGGTTCTGCTGTGCTAATAGCCAAAGGCATTTGATAATTCTGCCATGCACTGGTTAGTTCTCATATTGCCACTTTTTAAAGGTATGTATGTTTTCACTTCAGGAAGAAAAGATCCAGCAGAAAAATGGCACATCCTCTAGGAACACCTTCCCAATCTGACCTACAAGGGGATTTTTTCTAAAGATATTTCTGTGCTAGAAGGAGAAAAAGGCAAAAAGGGTTTGGCTGGAGGAGAGAGACCTTCTACCTTCTCTTCTACCAAGAATTCATTTATTCTTCCTCAGGCCACAATACTGTGATCTGAATTCATACCTTTGGAAAAAGAAAGTCTGTACAAAATTGTGAGATAAGACAACCTTTTTACAGATCTGCTGCAATCTAGGAAGAAGTAGAAATCTGTCTTGGGAAAAGCAATTTGTAGTGGGGGGGGGGGCAGGGGGGGAATTTTAAACAGCGTTACTGGTGTAAAACAATAATATTTGGAAAGTAATTTCCTTCTCCACCCATCTCTAATACTAAAAAACATCATTCTACAGTAATTTTCAAATGTTCATAATTATTCATATTTTACTAATTAAGGGCCAACCTATAGGCACACTGTGGCACGCATTTGTACTGTCCTTTAAGACACTTTTTCCACCTTATATATTCAAGAGCCACAAGTCACAGGTCCTTGTTCTCTTGTTTTAATCCACTACAACCAGAAAAATCTCCTCTAAGCAATCACTCTTTATCCTGTTAACTTGTGGAGGCTGCAAATGGTAGAAGGGAGGGGATCGGAGCTGCTCACTTCTACTGCAAATTCTCTAGTTTCTGGAGGCTGCTGGGGATACTGCCTCTGGCTCATCTCATCCTTCTTGCCCCTAGAAAACACTGCTTAAAAGGCATGAACCCTCATGAGAGGCTTTATAAAATTAGGATGTCATTTCTGAAAGCACTGAAGGACTTGGCTCAGTTCTGCTCCCAACTGAAATGAAAGCTAAAACTTGCTTTGCCATCCAGGGGAAAAAATAACCTCTTCAGCAGGGGCTAACACGCAGTATGTTTCAAAAACCCAGCTCCCCACAAGTTACACACATTACTGTAAAACTAAAGATTTGAGGCATTTCTTTCAACACATCCATATTCTTCCATTCACATATATATCTTGCAAATGGGAATACAGTCACTTATGCTCGTAGCTAGAACAGCGTCTATTTTGTCAGCTCAGCAGCCGAAGAGTGGGGCAATAACAGGTAAGATCAAAGGGCTTAAATAGCCTCTGCGGTCAGAATGACAAAATGCTTACAGCCTCGAATAGGATGTAGTCATTAGACTGGGGAAATGAACGATTTTGCTGAATGGGCACAATGGTAACTGATTTGAAGTGAAACAATGGGCCTTCATCTCATTGTAAGATCAGGAAGATTTGCTAGGTACACAGGAACACTGCAGCTTCGTTTTGAAGTTAATATGGGATGAATAAAACAATGGGAGAAATGATCCAAGCAGGGCAACATTAGAGCAAGAACATTGATGGGGTCAGGATATTTTGACCTTTAGGGTTAACCAGATCAAAGGGTTTGCTGATTAGCAAAGTTGCTTTTTTTCTTTTTTTAATTACCGTAAAATTGGCGTCTCCATGGTTATTCTTTTAGTTACCTTTGCAGGTAGACATTGTCTATATGAAGCAGAAAAAATAATTCATGACAAGCTCTTTGTAATTTGAGAAGAGAAGGTACATCCACTACAGAAAACTAATCTGTGGAATGTGTTTCCTTAAGGATGATGCTAATTCCTCCTATAACAAAAATGCCTGATCAAGTGCCCACTGCAGTCAATGGAAAAGCTGCTTAATGGTTTCAGAGAAGTTTGTTTCAGCCTTTATAAAAAGTTACGTAGTTTATTTTATCAAGTAACTAGGCCTCTTTCGCTATTTTTACTCTGCAGTATTTTAAATGCATGAGAAAGTAAAGGGGTTGTTTTCATTGCAAATATGGTGCCACAATAGGAGAGACGAGGGCTAAGGAGGTGTATTTTTACAAATGAATGTACTGTCCAACCATATCAATAGGTCATACTTCTACGGTCCTTTTTACTTCTGAAGTATGAGAGGTGGACCCATATTGTGGTCTGCTCTTTTTGGAAGACAATTAGAAGGTAGAATTAAAAACTTACTAAAATTAGGCACCTCAATCTGTACTTAGGCAAACAGATTCAATAGTGTGGCCCTAAATGACATGCCTAGGGGCACAAAAATTTTGCATGTTACTCTGCCTCTTTAGAATTGTTTTAATTATCTTACATGAAGAAATGGTCCCAGTATAAACTTTAGTTCTCCTTCTCACTCCCACAGCTAAGGAAAATTAGTATAACCAAGGCACTTAAAAAAAATATTCAGTTACCTTCAAGTATTGTGTTGTCTCCTTTGTTATCTGGAAGCTGTTTCAAGAACCAGTTGTCCAGGAAAAAAAGGAGCAGCTTTAGAAGTAAAAACCCATAGATACCATTTTGAAAAAGACTGGGAGCTCTGCAGTCCTTCCTCCATTATCTTCTTGTTTTCTGGCAACTTGTGATCTTGAAACGTGATATAATTTCCTAATATTTCTGTGAATGACCTAGAATCTCATCCTCTCTACATTTCCAGCTGACATGTTCTCCTTCAGAAAATTCTGTCTATCTAGGTCCAAGGAAGTTGGTTTTGGATCCTTGTCTTTCTAATTACAAAACAGCATTTTGACATGGAATTATCAAAAATCTAAACAAATTTAACGTGCTTTTGTTATCACTTGGTTGATAAACTCATTTTTATATTTTTAAGACGGCTGAAAAAAAAATCTGCGGAATTCGGATGAAGGCTATACTTTCATATCTCCCAGATGTTATTCAGCATAGGCTTTGTACATATTTTGTAGAAAACTGCATCTGTGCTTGCCTGCTGCAAGAGAGAAAGGTGTTTTTCAAGCCATATGTGTAATGGAAAAGTAGCAGAGGAGAAGTTTTTGAAGAGAAAAGGGGCACGATTTATCAGAGGGTGATATTGCAACTGGATTACTCTTGAACCAGTACTGTTAGAACCTCAGCATACTTTTGGCTTTCATCTAGAAGTGATTGCTACTTAGAGGCTGGCTAGATATTTGCTTCGGAAGATTGGTCCATCCTACTAACCCATTGCTTTCAGATCTATACATGCTCACATACGTGCAGTGCCTATTAGTGGTCATGTGCCCATGGGATTGTTTTTAAAGACTTTTTATTAGAAATAGCTTCCAAATAAATACCTTTATGGTTGGATGTGTTGGCTTCTTTTAAGTATGTATTTCAAATTGACATTTCTCAAGTAGTTTCTCTTTGAAAATTACAGGTTTACAGATCAAAAGGGAAGTTTAGAGGAAAGTTATGGAATAGAGAGTGAGTGAAAATGTAATAAATCTTGCCTCACATATTAGATGCTTTTTAGATATGTTGTATACTTTGTTCAAGAAAATTATTTATCTGTAACATGGTTTCCTTAGGGTGTAAAAAAGAGAAATAAAGCTTTCTCCTGTGTTTGTTAAACACTTCCTACTAACTGCATTTTAAGAAGAAAATACATATACTTGAAATATCTTTCTTTATGAATTCTAGAATATTTTGTGAACTCAGTGCAAGTCATCTCCAAGAAAATTTGGTTTTACAATATGCTTCCATTGAGAGGATTAGAGCAAATTCAACATCAACAGATGATATAAAAAGATACTCGGAAGTGTATATACACACTAAGAATTACGTAGCCTTTCTGCATTAAACTAAAAAAAGAAGGCAGGTATTTTTCCAAAGAAGCTAAGAGAGCAAGGACTGAGCTGTACATGAGGATCTCATAAATGTTAATACATCTATCCTGAAGTAAGCAATTTATGACATTTCTGCTTTAAAGAAAGAGAACTGAGAACAGAAGTAGAAATTGTAATGCTGTAGTTGTCAGTGGCCACCTTATTGCTTTGAGTGAGGTCAAAGTTTCACTTTAACACATTGAACAGAAGCTTTCATTTAACTTCATTTCAATTTCAGTAATTTAATTTATAAGCTCTAAGCCTCAAAGTTTAGCTACGAATTCTAGATTTTACCATGGATATAAAACTTTTTGGGGAGCTTAAATGCCACATTTTTATGGCATTTAATCACTTGTGATAAACACTTGCTTTAAAATAATTTCCACATGAGCTGTGCGATACTCGCTGAAGCCATTGCGGTGGACCAAAGCAACTCAGATGATACCAATAGGGGGGAGTACCCAGGAGGACACTCCTCCCCAGGAGGACACTCCTCCTGGTTACTCCTCCTAACCACTGTCCTCCTCCTGCTCAGGAGGACAGTGGTTAGGACATTCTTGGAGATCCTGTGATTGCTTTGAAAGCTTTTGGAAAGCAGCCTTTATGGAAAATATCTGGAACTCCCTCAGACTGGCATAATTTCAGACCTCATAGACCAAGAAGGCATTCAAAGCAAAACCCAGCTCCTGAAGGGATAATTTATATGGAAATTTTGCAGTGTTTGGTATTTAGGAACCTGGATTCTATCCACTGCTAATTTATTATTTTTTTTCCTAATTTGCCCAGAAGGCTTATGAAGTGCCTTATAAATCCTACATTTAAGAAAAGAGATACTATTGTGTTCTCCCATAGTCATGCTGCCACTTAAGTATATGGCTCCCAAAAAGATCTCTGCAGTTGTACCCATCCTTGTTCTAGCCAGGATTTATAAGGTAGCCTTTTACAAAGGGAACAACATGTTCAAAGAAAAGATCAAGTCAAATGTGTAACTCAGGCTCCAGCTTGGCAGCCACTGCATTAGATCCTAAATCAGCTGCTAGAACATACCTGGTGAGCAGCTGCAGACTGCTGCTGAGTTATTGGAGACCTCCCACTTGGTTACTCTCTGTCTGCTGGATCTACTGTGCACCCTAATTGTACATGAAGTGTCATGAAAGGGAAATTCCAGTGCCGAGAGGGGAGAGGTGGAGGTTTGCTTTGGGAAAGGATGATACAACTTGCTGTGCAGACACAATGGCTTAAGTAAGCACATTGTCCTGCGTGCTGGTCAAATTAAAAACCCTTACGCCACGCAAATGAGAAAATTTAAAATGTTGGTGGGTTTTGGTGTAAATATTTCAGGTTCATTTTGCCTTTTAAAGTTGCAATTTTACGTAAGTGACAGATGGTTTATTGATTTCAAAGGATGGATATGCTAAAACAGTTAACCAAGTGTAGTCTCAGGAAATCCTTGACATGACACACAAAACCTGAGACAAAATGTTTGAGACAGAAAACTCTCTCCCTCCATCTCTCCCTCCTCCCTCCAGTCCCATGTATGACTACAGTTTCCACTACTGCTAGCTTTTGGAAGCCTAAAGGCAGCAATGCTTGCAACAAAACCAGTATTAGGGGCAGCAATGAAAACCTCGGGCCTGTGACTACCAGAAGCACAGTGGAGGGAATGGTCATTCCAGGTCAATACTTTGCCCCAGGAGAAGCTGGCGCAGAGTAAAGGGTAAAGAAACACGAGCTGTGTAGCCACAAGGTGAGTGCAAGAGGAGGTTGGGGGGAAGCACCCACCCCTGCAGCAATCAAAACTCTGGAAAAGCCTCTCCACTGCTGCCCTTTTCATCCTGCCCCAGACCTCAGCCTCACATTCTGCAGGAGACAAACATCCCTGAAAATCAGGCCCTTTTAAAGAGCTCCTGCTAAGCAGTCAAAATCAATTAGCACTCTCAAAGTAGGATGAATGATAATGGATACAGAATTGCCTTGGTATTCAGGGGACTGGGATTCAATTCTTACCTCTCTTAGACTTCCTCTGTGACCTTGAACAAACCTATCTGTTGCTCTTTTCCTCTAAATCATGTTTTAGATATTTTTGCCTCACAGAGCTTTTGCAAAGCACTCAAATGCTATACTTCATGAATCTATACAGAGTTTTGAAAATGTAAGGTGGTGTGATTTCCTCCTCCAGACACACTGAGCTAATTGCAGTATCTGTTGGAGCTGTAATACTATTTTCTAAAATGATCTATAAAAAAACATTTAAAGATGCGATGAAATAAGGTGGGTACAATAATTATAATTTCCTCAAAAATGTGTGACAAGGTGCAGGAAGAGAATGAATAGATACTTTTTTCTTTTTTTTTTCTCATTGAGACAGATGTATGGCCCAGACAACTAATCCTCTTTCCTTTCAGAATCAGGAAGTGATTCACAGGTGTTGATGAAATCATCAGGGTGCAGACAGCAAGGAAAAAGCTGAACAGTACACGTCAGGTAGTGAACAGTTTCAAAGGCAAATATGATAGTTAGTCATACTTGAAAATCCATAAAAGATGAGCAGCTTTGAAAATCACCCTGTATTCACATGATGTTTGTAAAGGTACCTACTGTAGTGGTAACTGAATATTGACACCTGTCATGAGTATTCTACACAAGATAGCATCTTTCTGGATTTTGTGGTCAGGAAGTCACAATTTTTTTTCTAGAAAAAGAGGTGTTCCATAAATTCATTGCAAACTCTTAAAGCAATGTTTTCAAATTTAAAGTATCTGAATATATATTAGAAGGCATCTATACATGTGTACGTACATACACACATGTACAATTTCAGACCCAGACATATACAAAGGAAATCCACCAAATTCAAGGTTTGTGTCTTTACGCTCTTAGATGAAGGGAAATTTCTTGCTGCTTAACCTTTGGGTTTGTTTTATTTTAAGACAGTTACACTTTTCTTTATACTTTAAAAATTAGGGTGCTTTTTCTTCCCCCTATCCTTGTTTCATGCAGATGATGAACCCTTTGAAATGTGCTTGCTCTTGTTGCCCACTAGAAGGAGAGGGGTGAATTGTGTGTCTCCACAGAAACTTTCCTCTAATTCCTGGTTGCTAACCCACATTCTTTAAGTCCTCTGGCCTCTTTCCCAACACTCCTCCTCTGTCTCACAAAGAAAAGAATTTGCTTTTTTTCCCCCCTATCCAAGGTCTTTTCTCATTTCAAAGCAAGCTACTTGAATGTCTATTCAGTGTGTGCAGAATGAGGTCTCTCCACAACACTATGCTATAGTAAAAGCCGTGTGTGCTTATAAAGGCTGCTTGAAGGCAGCCCTACCCCACAGTGGCCCAGGCGGCATACACAGCACCCTGACCTAGCCATCTGTATGCAAATCTCCACAGACTAAGTAAACTTTCATAAAAATGTTCTGGCCCCTCTTTCTGTGTGTTTAGCAATTATTAGTGCACATTGGTCCTTTGTGTTATATTATTATGCTTTGTGTGCAGAGGAGACTCCCTGGCACCTGCGCTTGTAGGTGGCAGATGGCAGTTCTTGGCAGCAATACGGAAGTTTGCCTGAATGCAGCTAAGCCACAAACTGGCATCTTTTATTTCTTTATGCGTGTACTGAGGAGAAAGGATTAGTGGTAGATTACCAGTAGCCTATCAAGGTATTTAACAAAAAAAAAAAAAAGAGGGGGAAAAAATTATAGTGAATGTTTTAAAAAGAAAAGGGGAGAAAAAGAGAAGACTGTACAGCAATAACTTGCATTAAAAATTGCCAACAAATAGCTATGTATGAATTCAGTCTCTTACACACAGAGGTGACAATTTTACCTTTCTCACTAGGGTGAAAAATGGATGTCTTGCTTTTAAATTCATGTTTCTGGAATATTCACTATGTTTTTCTCCTGTGTAGTTATGTGGATGTTTAACATGACCGCTATGTTATTGATAAAGTGTCTGTGACCATAAAGGATCACAAAGTGTCCGACAGCAAGGTAACACACAGCAATCAAAATGCAGCTGGGGTATGGACAGACATTAAATCAACCACTGCAGCTCAGGGTGCTGCACAGCATGGGTGGAAAAGAGAAATGTTGGCTAATAACATCTACTTGTGAATACCCAAAGGCGAGAGTGATTGCTGCCTGAGATCAGACACCAAAGAAATTAAGAAATCAATGAAGTGCATTTACAGCTTCTAGGTGCTAAAAGAGGGCATACATTATCGATAAGGTGAGTATGAGATAGAAAATGCCTGGGCCCAGTAAAAGAGAAGAGAAAAGGATTCCTATGGAAAGAAATAGCGTGAAGGATGAGGATCTGGGAAGTTTTTCTTGGTCTCTTTCTAACTCTGTCAGCTCCTGAGGTAGGAGGCCAGCTGTGATTTCTAAGAATGGGTGTTTCTATAGCTTATATCATCTTCCTCAGTAACCACATTTCCAGGGCTACAAACAGCACCTTAAAAGAGCCTTTTTCTGTATGTTTCATTTTTATAGCATCTTTCCATGGTATATGATTTCTGCCTTTTAAACCATTTTTAATAAATGCTATCATTCTCTTTGACTATGTCCAGTGTTAGGCTTCTCAGAAGATCACACAGGAGCATAAGACTCAAGGGAGAAATAGTCTGCTATGGGTAGAGCGGCTCTCACCCCATTAGGTGGGCAAAAGAGAGAGTGTTTGAACCACAGACCTCAGAGCACAGGGAAAATACTGTCTCATTCCAAGGTAAGCCAGGGAGACTGTACCACGGCAGTGCAACCTTAGTTGACCTTTTTAGAGCAAAGATATAGGAAAATATATGGAAAAGGAGCAAGGCACATAAAACAGGGAAAACAATGGGGAGAAAAAAAGAAGGGGCACAGAAAGAGGAGGGAAAATAAAAATAAAATATAAAGATATTAAGTGAGAAAAATAGTAAAGCAAATCAAAGAAAACACAGGCACACACACACATACATATCCAAAAAAGCCCACACCACACAAAACAAAACAAACAAAAAAATCACCAAAACCCAAGATGGATAAAAATATGCAGAGAGAGAAAAAGAGTTAAGGGAGAACAGAGATAGAGTGAAACATAAACCGATGACACTGTACCCAGACTTAGAAAAGAATAATGGGGGTCACCCCAAGAAAGAGTAGAAATAACTGTTGTTGGCATAATATAACCACAGATACAGTCTACCCAAGCAAAAACCACTTGAGGTGGACACAGTAACTCTTAACTGGGCTGACCTTTGAAAGGGTCAGGGAAGTCCAATCTTTATTAGCCTATACAGAGCACACTACTATATGTTATGTGTTAAAACCCCATGGCTTTGCAGATGCATTCAAACCTCCCATTCAGGAACACACTTAACCTTGTTCCATGTGTATTTTAACTGTGACTCAATTTGGTTAATATTGTTGCTGCATGTTTCTTATTACCTTTCTGAAGACACATGTAGTGCAGTAAATGCAGAGATGGAGCCACTGCAAAAACATGGCACCCATCTTTCTGTTACTTCCATCCCTCTACAAAGCACATGGCTCTAATAGCACTGGTTAAACCTGTTAAAAGTTTATTGTTCAGAACTTCTGTCTGACTATGGAAAATGACATGGTCTCAAAAATATTGGGACAATATTCCAGCTATGTTAATTACAGTGAAGGCTGAGAAGTGATACAAAAATGAAGGTATTTTGCAATTAGACTAGAAGGAGAGAGATGCATAGATTCAGACTACCTGCTTCAGTGAGATATATTGTACAATAACTTGAACAATTACTTTGATTTCCCATATACAAGCAATAAAATTTGTTTCCAGAAGCCAAATTAAAATGTGTATTTTAGAATGCAAAACTTATTTTAAGGACAACAGGTGGTAGTGTAAAGCCTGTAAAGGGAAACTATCCATCCTGCAGAAGGAAAGTGTTGATTTTATTGCAGTTCAGTTCATTCTTAAAGACAGAGAATCCCCTCCAGGGCAGATGGGACAATAACTGCTGACACTGGCTTTCTTACTCAGAGAACTACTTACCATTATTTTTAGAATAAAAGCTATTTTGGTTGTATTTTTGAAATAGTAAACAGAAGACTCAGTAAGTATACATACATATATGCATATATACATACACACAAACACACACACATATGTTTATAAAAAGTCCTTTTGGTGTAACTTTTAAAAGGAATTTAGTTGAAGAACTTTACAAATGACAGCCTTAAGGCACTATTAGAAATTGAGGAGCTTGTGACTCCTGCTAGACTGATCTATTATGAATGTAACATACTGTAAAGCAGATGTCCAGACTCAGAAGTGCCTCAGGTGCATCGTTCTTCCTCAAACATACGGCAGAGGCATTGAGCTTATAGCGTCTGAAAACTTTCTGAGCTTAGAATTTATTCTGCCTCCCAATAACAATTGTCCTATGCAGCTGTCAGAAAAGACAGCAGGACTGTCTATTTCCATTTATTTTCTTTTCAGTGGTAAAAGGGTAAAGTGATTTTACAGAGCACAGAACTGTGTTCACTAAGGACCAGTGCTCACCATTGCTATTTGAGTGTGATACTCTGGAAGTTAATAAAAAAGCAGGCAGACAGACTCCTTTGGAAGACTCAAAAGACATCTGCTTCTCTCCAGTGGATAACAGGGCACCTAGTCACTTACTTGAGTTTACCAAGCATTTAAACTGTAAATTCAAGTAAGGTACCGATTCAAAGCAAGCTCAAAGACATTCAGTGGGTACTAAAATGTCACTTCAACTTGAAATTTTTGTTTATCCAAAGATAAACCCAGGAACTGAAGTTCTGCTAATTCTCTTGGGAAACTGTTCAATATGATATCACTTTGGTATCTTTTCAGAAGATGCCTACAGTTCTGTTGCATCACTGCTTCCTCCTCTGCTTTGATCTATCTGATGAACCTACGGTTTCTGTAACTTGTAGTTACAGAAGAACAGGTATCATCTTGCAAGGTACCAAAAGCACATGACACTCATTAAAATTACCATTTTTAACAACACAGAATGCTTGATGTCCCACACAGACCCATCCAAAGGCTCTGCTTTCCCCCTACTCACCTCCCTCACCTCCTTTGTGTACTAGATTGTAGAGGTATCTGAGCTGAAAACTCACTCAAGGGCTATTAGTGTCATGTGGAGATCAGTCAGCTTTGCAGTCTTGTGCCCTATTCTGAAATGTATTTAGCCATACTGAAAAACACATTCATTTTTCTGAGTTAATGGCTGGAAGTTGCTGATACTACAGAAAATTTTTAAATGCTGGATTGATGTTTAAATCAGTAAAAAAGTAAAAAAGTAAAAAGTCCCGGTAAAAAATATTATCACATCCAGATTACTAGATCACTTGAAATATCCCACTACAAAGGAAAGTACCTTTTTTTAACTGGAAGTATATAAATTTATATAAACTGTCCTATATAAACTCTCCTGTATAAACTCCTCAACTTTTTGTCATGATTGTATTTTTACTGTTCCTCTGAAGGAAAGAAGTTACAATGGTACCAGGAGACACAAAAACCCAAACTCCTTGGTCCTGATTCTTATAATATTTGTACTCTAGAGCCAAGGAAACATTTTTTCACATCATGCACACTGAGGTCATATCACACTCTACTCCAGGAAATGACTGGCATCATCCCTACTGATAAACTGACCCTTGCCAGGGCTCATTCCTTGGCCCAGAGGCCAGCTGGTATGGTCTGGTCAAGTCTATGCTATGAAACTTTCTTAATTTCCAAAACAAGATGGTCACAGTATCTATATGCAGATAGAGATATATTCATTTATGTATATTTACTGATAACAAAAATTTTGGAGATGACACTTTATTTCACACTTGGAAGCCAATCTCAATCTGTTAGAGGCCAATAAGAGATATAATATCTTTATATCTTCATCGGATATTGGCTATTGCTGAAGACAAGGATCCTGGACTTGATGAACATTAGATCTTGTCCCATGCAACAATACTAGTGTTTATAGAAAGTCTGTCCAGGTTCTAGAAAATGTATTTTTTCAGCCATCCAAGCATACATACACAAACCTATAATGTGAGAATATTCCTCTTTATGGTTTCATTTTCCATTTCAGTCCACCACCCTAGATATCTTCTGTGGTACGCACCCTAAAAAACTGAGTCAGTATAATAAGGCAAATGAAGTCTTGTCCCTTAGGTTTGACTGCAAAATTCTATTTCCAAACTATCTGTAGTTCATAACAGTTCAAGATCTGATCATTAATGAAGATTTAACTTGTTCTGTGTCCTAATTCTGAGAGATGTGTGTGTATACAATGCTATGCAATAGAGTTAGGTTACTCCAGACTTTCCCACCTCCAGACATGATAGGTAGCTCTTTTAAATTTAGCAAGGTATCTTCATGAATTAGTGTAGTAGTGGCCTCACCCAAATACCAACTAAACCATTGGGAGTTTTCCATGGGCTTTGTGAGGTTTGGTTCAGGCTCTATCTAATCTCATCCAGATATGCCTGATGAGAAAATATGTGTGTGTTTCAAAATGCTCCCACACTTTGCAAAGGGGATGGAAGTGGCATGAAAAAATTGCAGAAGAAAATAATTGGAACACTTATCTGGGCAAGTGACCTTTGAAACTGATCATCATAAGTTAAAAGCCAGTATCTCATAAAAAATGTGAAACCTATCCAAATCTTGAGTGAATATTTTTTGATCCATGCTATCAAGATGCTTCATTCATTTTATGAAATAGTCAGCACTGTCAAGTCTTGTGGAACTCAAGTAATTCAGAAAGCACTCAGCACCCTGCAAAACTGAAGGAAAACATCTTTTGAGGGAAGACACCGTCTCACAAATATGCACATGTAAAAGCTTATTATTATTATTTTCACACATCCAGCTGAAATAGTGGGATTTGTCTCTTCTTACTGTAAGCACTGAGAAGTTAGGCATTATTCACCTTGGAATTCCCTTTTGTCAAGGGAAGATAAGATGTCAGAAGGGATTTCTCACAGCTCTCAGATATCTGCCTTGGTATGAGATGAATTGCCTTTTAGAGGTGCCCATCTCTCACCATCAGCTGCTGGGAGACCCTAGATTTGCTGGGAGTATACATATAACTGAAGTTAATTGAGATGGATCACAGCCTAAGAATATTGTTAATTTTCAGCATGTTATGTAAATTATCACCCACTTTACTATGCAGATATGATCATTGTGCCACAGTTTTACAGGGCTGATAGGACTGTCCATTTCCATTCCACTACGATTTGTGATTTTTACATGGGACCTGATCCACCTCTGTAAAATCAATGAAGTACAATGAGAGTTGAATCAAGCATTGTGTGAAAAGCAGAGCTCCAGGAACTTCAAAGAAGTCCTGTGCTGGGGATTTCCCTCTCTGCCAGGGGAATTCCACTGAATGAAAAAAGAAAAAGAAACAACAAACCACAATCATAAATATCAACTTCCTTCAGAACAAGTGAAAACATAAAATGCTCCAGGACTGCATATCCAAGGAGAAAACTGTAGCAAGTAAAAACAGTGAATGGGGAGGAAATTTCTGGGGGAAAGGTCACAAAGAAGAATTAAATGTGGAATGAAGTTTATCTTTAGAGAAAAAGCTGAATGATTCACCTTACCCCCTTTGCAGTGAACATGAATAAACCTTGTGCCACAATATGCTCCTAAATACACATAGTGTGCAACACACTTAAAAACTCTGAGATTGCTGGTGAAACCATGGTCCTAACAAATTGAAAACCTGTAATGAAACTTGATAGGTTAGTTAAAACAAAAATAGCTTCAATTTTTATATAAATTATACATCATTATATCCATAAACTTGAGACTTACAATATGTGAGAGATTTTTAAATGTTACTTGGTATTCATCCATTGGGAGGAATTAACTCTACCAGCCTTGAGATAGATTGAGGGCAACAGGAGGATGTAAAAGGCAAGGCTCATATTCATTAGAGGTTCATGGCATATACAGTGTTTTAAACAATCATGTTCTAAGGTTGATTTTGCAGGCTGTCTTAGTCACTATCTCCAGTCAAGGCTCTTGTGTAAATGGGGTTTGTTCTACCCCGACAGTGTGCCTATTGTAACTTGGGGCCACCTGTTAGACAGCATGAAGTGTTGCCTAAAAAAATACACAATAAGCAGATTGTTTGTTACAGTTGTGCACAGACAACTGTATTAGTGTTCTTCGCACCATATGTCTATATAAACAGAGCTGCAGTGAGCTATTCACCAAAGACTCAAACACTGATGAAGAAGCTTCTCTTAAAAGACCCGGGGATTACAAGCATTGATTCACCTGTTAGGCTTACATCAAATTTCAAATGCTTGGCTTCAAAGGAAGAATATTCCTTCAGAAGTTTCTGCAGTAAGTTTTATGTTAGAAGCAAAAACCAAACAAAACAAAAACAACCAACAAACAAAAAATCCCACATGAACAAACAATCAAAACCCCACAACAACATAAACTCCACATTTGGTGGTTTTAGTAGTTCTGTGCTAAGAGAAGGAAGGGGGGGAATTGCAGAAGTAGTTTGAATACCTTCCAAAGTAAAAATAATACTATATAATTTTATAATATATATGCTAATCGCTGGTGTTGTTGCTGTTATAAAATACACCTTCATCCATGCATCCATGTGTCAAGACTAAATGTGAAATCTCATAAGATGAATTTGTGAGCTCAGTGGTATCCAGGGTTCTTGCAGTCTTGATGCGACTACCTTGGACAGCCTCCTTTATTCATTTCACCTTTTCATAAGGGGAGATTTTGGGGGAGGGCAAGGAATGAAAATGTCTCTTTTTGTTTTGTGCGAGAAAAAAATGTTACAGTTAAGCAAAAGACATTATTGATAGCCATGGGAATAGAATAGAATAGAATAGAATAGAATAGAATAGAATAGAATAGAATAGAATAGAATAGACAACAAATTGCACAAGTCTTTTGACAAGGTTCGAACAAGGATAATTAACTCTATAAACTCAGTAGTTATTGTGTGATGTGATTATAAAAGGTGTATCAAGGCCAAACAAGCTCTGTTACACAACTGTATGACAACATTAGAGTATATGTGAGGAGGCTTATATTAATGTCTAGTCCTTCTGTTGCTCTTATAGCAGAGAAGAGGCATGGAACAAAAGTCTTTTTGCCTGCCATCCTCCTGCATCAGCTCATCTCCTGAAGCTAGTGCAGGTGTGGGCCATAAACTCTTACAGCAGAAAAGTCCATTGCAGCTAAGTCCTCCTCAAGTAAGGCCACAGAATCAGAACATGAAACAGGGGTGCCTGCTCTGGTCCTACAGCAGCCTCACTCTATACTATGATCTCCAAGGCTAAATTATTGTATGACTATTCAGCCCCTACAAAGAAGAATTTTTGCAGAGGCTAGGAGCATTCCCACTGCACCACTAAATCTCATCCTCAACATGCAAAACACCTATCAGAGAAAAAGAAAAAAAAAAGAAAAAAAGGGGGGATTTTTATTCTTCAGCATAGAACAAAACAGCTGCAGCAAATTATTTCCTAATGACTGTTATAAAAGTTCAGTTTTCAGCTGAAATCCTCTAAGCAGCATAGATCAGCTGTTCTAGATCCAAACACATACTGGAATTATTTTAAGCCTGTTTTACATGTATGAAGTGTTTGATACTGTTAAAACGTAGCTGTCCAGGTTTTTCGTTCCATTCAAAACAAAAACATTATGAACCCATCTTCTTTTTTGTTTGTTTGTTTGTTTTCAGAAAAGAGTGTTTGCTCTAAGGAGCAGCATTAAAGAGAAGATTTCCAAAAGGTTCTGCTTCAAGGTTAGTTAACCCACATTTTTTCACAAATTACCATGAAACCTTTTTCCCTCTGCTGGTTTCTTTCTATTAACACAAAGAATACAATGCCTCCCAGTTTTACACATAATATTGGTCTCTGTTTGGAATAATATTTTATTTCATAATATAGGCATCATTTTTAAAAAAAATCAAGCTACTGTGTTTTCTCAACACCATTCTGTGTAATATTCGGAATTTCTTTTAACTTCATTATAGAAGCACTTTTTATACCCAGATGCATGTTAAAGTCTGAAGCTGCGGATGTTTTGTATCCTTCTTTCCCAAGTTAAATTTCCAAATTAGTTCATGGTTAAGTAAGCCCCGTTTAGAAACAGTTTTCCTAACCATGCATATGGTGGCACTTTGGATGGGTACTGAAATTAGTCCATAATGGTAACATCTTAACCCCCTTAACTGAGATGTTATTGTGCATTCAGCAGTCTGTAGCATGGAGACAGACCTACAGCACGAAGGATATGGCTGCAGAATAAATGGAGGAACCTTGAGTTTACCTCACGTACAGTTTTGGCCTACCTACTACAGTTAAGAGTAGCAATGAAGATACCATGGCATGATTTACACTTTAGCGCTAGCAACCAGAGAGAGTTGTTGCTCAGAGTTTTACAGCAGTGAACACTGCTTTGAAATAAAGAAGCTCAGGCTCCTGTCTAGGAAAATGGCAGAAGGGGGGGAGTGAAGGCTGGTAACAGGCTAGAGAGGGATTCCTGTTTTCTTTACTCTCACAAGATCCACTCCAACCATGCCAACTGATGTCCACTGAGTAACTTATGTTTCATATTCTTGTTAATAAAATATGTCAGAGCTCATACTGCCATTTTGTAACTAGAAATTAAGACCATCATGGCTATGAAAGCACGCACCGTAATCCTACATACTGCAGCTTTGCTGGACAGCCCTCCCCAGAGAGACAAAAAGTGGATAGGGGAAGTTTTATTAACCCTGTTTCACAGGGCAAGCTAAAAGACTGTGACCAAATCACAGCTGGTCCCAGAAACAGCAGGAAGCATGGGCAGGAGGAAGGGATGCAAAGTTTTGGGAGTCCACCAGCCTGCCAGGAGTGTTAGCTGGATTGTTCCAAAATTGAACTGAGGGAGTTCATGAAAACAAGAAATGCTGACGGATGGAAAATTTGGCTTCAAACCCCACTCCAGGATTGACACTTGCACAAAGTCACTCAGACAGTTCATAGGAGAACTCACAGTGAATCCAAATCTCTAGTCAAGGGACCAGTCCTAGCACAAAATCCTAAGTGAAAAAAAGGGGAAAATGAGCTTCTGTACAGCGGTCAGACTTGTGACTCGAGTGAAATGTGTTCATTTTCCTGGCAGAGCAAACAAAAGAGAATCCCCTTCCCTCCTAAACTCTGTTTTGTGTTACATGAATTTTTACCTTTTGTTATGAGAACTGTTTTCTTATATACATGTGTTTGCTTTATTTTCTTATTTTTAAAATCTATATTTCATTTAGCATATAAACTTAAAAAAATAAAATCTGATATATATATTAACAATGTTGAAATGCACGCTTGTTTTTTTAATATCTTGGTTTTGGTGGATGAGAAGGAAATAAAGAGTGGGAAGCTGAAATTTTTCACAGTTTAATCTGAAAATGAGGTTAACTTTTTTCACTCCAAAATGACAATTTTTGATGATTTTAAGGGGTGATACATATGGGATTCCTCTTTCATCACAAATCATTGCTAATACGATGAAACTGTAGAATGGAAATGGAATTTCCAATAGCAATTTTAAAATTTTATCCTGCAACTAAAGGTTTCCTTGAAAATGACGCAACAATGTCAAGGTGTACAGTGGAATTATAAAATCTATTTTTATTCAGTGCTAAATATAACTGCAGACATATCTAATTCTATCTGGAAATCTTTATATGAAAGAGACAACAGGAAAGTTGCAAAGCTATGCATGATACTCCTGTAACATGTGGCCATGCCCCTCTTTGCTTCATGAAGAACTTCAGGCTGCTTTCCCATCCAGTTCTTCAAATGGCTTTGATGTGGGAGAGATGGGGACAGAATACGTAAGAAAGGCAAGGAACAGTGGCAATGAAAAATATGAAGGGATCTGGCAAAGGCAGTTAGCACAGCTCCTGTGGCACTGTGATAGCTGAGATGTCAAGAGCATGCGTCAGAAACGGGGAAGACAATATAACAGAAATAGAGACACTGTGAGTTAGCGGCAGCCAACCCAGCTTCATATTTGGCTAATGAATACATACACAGGCTTTGGGCCTGCTGGTGACATTCACACAAGATGATGAGTAGGAAAATAGGAATTGTTTTTACTGAAAACAAAGATTTTTATTGAAAATGTCAGTGTTCTATTTAAAAAAAACCCCAACAAACAAACAAACAAACAAACAGGAAAAAACCCCAAACTTTTCTCATTTATTTATTTTGGTTAAATCTTTTAATTTGAACATTTTGAGGCTTTGACCAAAAATAAAAATAAAAAAGAAAAGCAACAACAAAAAAACAAACAAAAAAAAAAAAAGGAAAAAAAAAACCAAAACAATACTTTTCTAAAAAGGCAGAGCTTTTCTGGGATTTGGCAGAGGTTTTCTGGGATTTGTCTTTACCTGACTGAAATTTAATCATCTTCTTCATTTGCTTGTACGTTACCAGTTCAACACCAGTCCTTTCAAGGACACAGGTCTTCTGTTATTTAGGTTGCAAATACTCTGAATCAAAGGCTGTGTCAATGGGGGCTTGACAATATTCCTGGCATGCACATTATATTGAGAGCTTCCTGGGTGCTCTTTTAACATATACATCCATCATTATTCGTTCAGCTTTTTCTGGGATAAGAGTTTATTAAACAACAGAACAAAAAGCAAGCAAAACAAACCAATAAAACCTCAGACTAAGGTCACATTTCCTTAGAACTGTCTACTTTCTTCCTTGTCATTAGGAATTAATTTCTTAGAAGTACTGCACAAGTTTCTTAAGATACTGGTAACCTGTGTCTAACATGTCCCCTGCATTCAGCAACAGTCCTGCTGTTGCAATAGCTGGAATATTAGAAGACTGAACTCTTTTGGGCATGAAACTGGTTGTTTTCTCTTGTTTTATTTTTGCTTTGTTTTTTGTCTGCCTAAGCATGCAATGGAGCTTTAAAAATGCAGATCTGAATGATGCTAATGATGCACCTAAATGTTTTCCTGCAATCCAGGTTTAGATGTATAGCCCTATATAGTACTGTCTTGTGCTGGTTGGTGTACTGGCTCAGCAGGAGCCAGTTGGGGTATTTCTGTACCATGAGATTTTGTTGTAGTTAAGCAATTATTTTAACTGACTAATAGAAAATTAATGTTCTGCTAAAACTGAAGTAATTTATCTCTCAAGGATTTAGGACCTCATCTGCAAAATATATACACATTACTTTATTCTCCTGTATTGCAAAAAAAAGACTCAATTTGAATTTTTAGTAGGATCTTTAAACATTGGATCATGACATCGGAATTGTCCTATATTTGATTAAAGTGTGAATCATCTTGTCTAATGGTCTGTCTGACCACTGGAGAGTACTGTGGATACCACCAGACTAAGGTGATAAACAAGCGACTCTGCATTTTTTTCAAAATATCATTTGAATTCACATCCACAACTAAAACAAAATATGTTTCCCCTCAGTGAGACAGAGGAGAAGTGAGGTGGGGATACAGGACAGACAGTGGAAATTAATCCAGGTTTTCAGTTTTCCAACTATCTCCTATTATTCTTGTCACATCTCAAAACTGTTTAATAACTCCTTACTAGAAATCCTAAAACTTATAAAGAATGTTATTGCAACCTTTTGGTTCTTTCTTGGAATGTTTCTTTGTATAATTGATTCTAGTTACAAAAAATGACTGTAATTATCAGTTTAGGGATAGGGAGATGGGATGGATAATATGAATATGAATTTTTCATGAGACATTTTACTGAAGACTGAAATTTAATAATATCTCTATGATATATTTTATATTTTTGACTCATTTACAAGACACTATTTCTAAAAGTAGGCTTTCTAGGGACAAGCTCCATGATGTGTTATGGATAATTAGATGATACTGCTCTTTTCCAGGGTTTTGTGTTGAAATATCCTTTTTACACTAGAAGGCCTTATATTGCTGGAGCTGGCCATTCAAACTGTGAAGAAATATATAGAATAAGGAATATTTTGATCCTAAAGTGGTCACATATATTTAAGGACTCCAAGGCATTTTTAGTGACATTCTTGTATTTAGCATATCATTTAAGTGATTATGCTCTGCCCATCAGGAACCTTCCCTGCCATCTCCCTTACTTTACACCACTCCTCACTATTGCTGGATGGTGCTAGTCTGCGTTTCAAGAAGCAGAGCCCGCTCTTCAGCCAGTGTAAGCATCGTTGGTCCATGGGATTACGTTGATTTACACTGGCTCAGGATCTGATACATATTTTCTATCTCTGCGACATGATTTAGGCTAAGTTGCACCCTATAAATCCATTCTCAGTTATTATTTTCTGCCTCTCAAGCTTCCAATAGGAGACCTTGTATTCAGGTTTCACAGCCAGGCAACAAAAGGCTTCCCCTGGGTACTATGCTGCTCTTTAAAAAACTAAAGCACAGGGGCTGTTGAGGCAGAGCATTTAAACAGTAACATTCATTACCCCGGCTGAAGGAAAAAAGGTCAGCTCCAGCAGTAATCTCCTGCTGTAAATTTGCTAGAGAAACTACATGCCAGTAAAAGTGCCCATTAAACCATATTGTCTGCACTGGGATGCTCGATATCAATGGCGTTAAACCCGACATCAAGGGGAAGCCCTTGTGCCAGGAGGGACCCCACAGCTCACCCTGCAAAGTCGGCTGAAATGGGGCCGGTGGCCCGAGCACGCAGAGGTGTGTGCCCATAGGGACACGTATGTGGTGGCCGTGAGGAGGGCGTGCGGCCGCCTTCCCCTCCCGTGAGGAAGGATCCCTGGTGGGATGGCGGGCGAGGGCCCCCACTGACAGACTTTTGGGCACGTTGCAGGCAGGTTGGCCGGGCGCCTGGCAGTCCGCCGGGACTGACACATTTTGGGCAGAGCGGCGGTACGCAATGTGGACGATGTTAGTAAACATGATCCCGCACAGCCTGGTGTGCCACCGCCGGCAGCGGGAGGGTGAGCGGCTGGGGGGGGGG